>NW_015551065.1:78442-80733 GCF_001515605.1 Sinocyclocheilus anshuiensis | reverse complement strand
TTTGCTAGTTTCAGCCCGACGCAGTTGTCATTTTCACGTCCTGCGCCACGTTGTTTAAGTAGCAAATGCATTTGCGCCCATTTGTGCGTCAAAGGGCATGCTGGTCTGAAAACGAGGTGTGTTCAGGCGCATTGCTATTTCAGGCAACTGAAATAGACTGCGCCATTGACCAACAAAAACCTGGTCTTAAATCTGGTGCAATATATTTTTTTTTATTTAAAGGGGTCATATGATGCGATTTCAATTTTTCCTTTCTCTTTGGAGTGTTACAAGCTCTTGGTGCATAAAGAAGATCTGTAAAGTTGCAAAGACTAAAGTCTCAAATCCAAAGAGATATTCTTTATAAAAGTGAAGAGTCAACCACGCCTACCTAAAACGGCTCGTTCTAACACGCCCCCACATATCTAGGTCACTATGTGGGAAGATTTGCATAACGCCGCCTAAATGTTCACGCAAAGAAAGAAGGTGTAACTTTTATTCTCACTGTAGTTTTGTTGTTTCCGCCGCCGTGTCGTAAAGACGTTGTGTGCTTCGTTGTGAAAGCGAAACTCAGCATACACCTTGCCTTTCAGAACGATAAGCTTTGTAAAAATCGATGCGTTTCAGAAAGGCGGGGCATAGAGGAGAAACAATAATGTACAGTATGTGGAAAATAATGCTTTTTTTTAACCTTAAACCGCATAAACACATTTCATTACACCAAATACACGAAAATAATGTTCTTTTTAGCAACATCATATGACCCCTTTAAAGAGCGTGTTAGAAATATGCGCCTATAGGCAGGTGCACAACATGCGTACACTTAGCTTATTACACACACAGGGCAGCAGCACACAAAAATTTTTCAAAATAAAAAATTAAAGGATTAAAATGTAAAAGATTATTATTGTGTACATAAATATAAAAATGCCTACATGTCATAATGGATAGTCTTTGCATGTATCAGAATTACGCGCACGAGCAGATCTGTTCCCTCACTAGAGAAGCGCTCCGTTTTTCCGCTTGCAAATTCCGCCATGTAAATAGCAAATCCGCCATGGCTCGAGCGCAACTGGCTTTTAAAGGGAATGGGAGATGAGACTCTGATTGGTTTATGGAACGTTACGCCCAAAACACACCCATTAATCATTAAGAGAATAGGGACAACACTTTTAGACCATGCGCCAGGCGCGCTGATTATTTTTCCCGTCCTTAAACTAGCAAAAGTGGATTCGGACACGCCCTAAGCGCAATTGCGCCGTGCGCTTTAGACCATGCACTCAGATCGTTAAAATAGGGCCCTGAGTAACAAAGTTTACCTTGTTGTATGTGTAAGGTGTGGGTGAGGTAGGTATAATTCCAGACTTTTCTTTCTGGTGGCGTCTCTGTGCCTCCAGCACCTATTGAAGAAAGTTAGTTCATATTAGTCAATTAGGTCACAAAGTTTCGGACTGATCAAATATTTAATGTGTGGCTGGCAAGATGGATGTTTTTATTTATCATCATCATCAAAAAGAGGGAAAAAACACTAAAAAAATTACCAATTTATGTTTTGAAGGGGCCGTATCACATCACCAGTCAAAAGTTTGGCCATGCTTACTCATTTTTATCATCATAATTATATCCCAGAATGATAATAATCCATGAAACAACATGACCATGGACACTTGTTGGCTTTTCCTTGCACTATTCAGTTCAGACATCTATTAAATAAATTGATTAAAAGTTCAGTTTCGCTATTTTGTCCCTTTATTATCAAGACAAGGAAATGTGGATCAAGGAAAAAAAGGATCAAGGAAAAATTATTTTTCATGATTTGACGCCTTTAAAAGTAAGAATTAAGAACAGTCAACTTTTACATCTATAAAAAGTCACTAAGGTCTTACCTGCGGTGCTACATAGTACGGAGTGAATTGTGGGGTCATTAAATCACCTTGGTCGATTTTGGCAAAACCAAAATCACACAGTTTTACAGGAGCATCCTGATGGGGCAGTCAGACACAAGAAACACGATTCAAAATATGTCCTTACAGAATAACATTTGCTTAATTTAGAAAGATTCTAAAGTTGAAAATTATATATTTATATATATATTAGGGCTGTCAAAATTAACGCGTTAACGTTCTAACGCAAACTAATTTTAACAACACTAATTTTATTAACACGCAATTAATGCAGCACGCATTTTCAGTTTGACCCGTTGCCTAGCCCGTAGTTGGAGAAATGGAGATGCTGACCGACCCTGCGTTCCATTCGGAAGGGCTCATCCCTATGCCCTAATCCCTTCAAAGGGTTTACCCTCCGGAGTGAGA
>NW_015551065.1:67483-76611 GCF_001515605.1 Sinocyclocheilus anshuiensis | reverse complement strand
CCCTGCGTTCCATTCGGAAGGGCTCATCCCTACGCCCTAATCCCTTCAAAGGGTTTACCCTCCGGAGTGAGAGCTTTGATGGGTTGAAGGGTGTAGGGGACCAAACAACTGTTTCTTGAAGTGCCCTTCTGCGTCATCATCACGTGCCCACACAGAGGCGCCGTCATCATGCAAAGAATAATCAAATAAGCACCTAGCAACAATACATAACACATAACTGGACAAACCTTATTTTGTTTCTGAGACTCGTTGGTACTGCGAGCACGAGGTTTTGCGTCTGCTCTGTTCAGTGGGCAGCTGAGAGGAGCAGCGCTTTTAGTTAAACCAGATATTATGTTGCTTCTCTAATTTTAAGTATAGCCGAAATTACAACACAGCTACTGTCTTTATCTTATGTGTATTTGATTTTATCAGATGACGGCTCGATTATAAATAAGGATTTTTGTGCAGATTAACATCTTGGAAGGGAGAGCTGGTTATGTAATGGGTCGCGTTTTAGTCACTATTTTCATATTTATTCGGTTGTCTGACAACAGAAACATTAAAATATAACAATGAAAACAGTTTTATTGAGAATTTGGCTGCATCAAATTACAGTATGTGGGCACAGAGAGGCAAACAAATGTAATAATAAAAAAATAAATGTTCATTTTGCATGTTCAGAAGAAGTGAGCTGCCCTGTCGTGCGAATAGTGTAAACAGGCTTGTGTAAGTGAATTGCTCATTGCAAAGAAAGAGAAGTAATGGGAGCCTGGTATTTCTATGTTCTTTTGTTCATTTGTCTAATAGACATTAACAAGTTATTTGAAAAACATCTGACCTTTGAAACATGTCTAGTCTTCATGCTCTGTCGAGTATGGTTTCACTAATAATAAACATACATTTGCATAAAGCATCCATATTTGTCCATGCCCATGTTGATTAGAGTTTTAAAAACGTGAAAAGTATTAATTTAAGGTATATTTAGAACAGATAAAAATGTAAGATTAAGTTGCGATTAATCATGAGTTAACTCATGACAATCATGCGATTAATCACGATTAATCAGTTAAATTAAATTAATCGATTGACAGCCCTGATATATATATATATATCATTTTATATCTATATCATATATATATATATATATATATATATATATCATTTTATATGATCATTTAATAAATCTGCAAAAATGTCAACGATTCTGTGTTTTTCTGTCAATATGGGGTGCTGTGTGTACATTAATGAGGAAAAAAAATTAACTTAAATGATTTTAGCAAATGGCTGCAATATAACAAAGAGTGAAAAATTGAAGGGGGTCTGAATACGTTCCGTACCCACTGTATATATATGTATATATATATATGCACTGTAATCAATTAAATAAAATGAATTTATGGAATATTATTCAGGTGTCAGATCTCACCAGTGAATTGTCCTTGAAGAGCAGGTTCTCTGGTTTCAGGTCTCGATGTGCAATATTTAATGAATGACAGTGTTGTAATGCAAGGCTTATCTGTAAAAATGACAGAAGTTCAAACTACTTGATGTATATACAAGTTTTGATGTTTATAATGTTAAATTTTAACAAACAATAGACTACTTATAACAATGTAATTGAAAAGAACACTGTACTTGTTTAAAGGGCCCATGTTTTACTTTATTGTAAAGTTAGTCATATGTGTCAAGCATTCCATGTTTACTCTCTTATGCGATCATTAATTTTATAATGAAAAATTATTTACGTTGTTAACAGATAAAATCACCAGCATAGGTGAAAAAACCCCATAAAACAACAAACATAGAAGAACAATCGTTTGGTCATCTGTGCATCCCTAAGTAAGTCATACTGATGGAAACATGTCAAGTCATACATTGGTCAATAAACATGTCATGAGGTCGTAAACACAACCCATAAACGATATTTCCCAAGTACTATCGCGATACTTTTTCCACATCATATGATACTGATATTTATCATGAAATTCATTTACCATTACCATTAATGGGGAAGGAAATGCTTTGCACATTTGTTTGTTGTTTGTCAGACCTTGAGAATGAATGTTAATATTAACTTGTTAGTTCACAAACTCCACAGAGCAGCTCCTTTTAATTTAGGGTCCTATGAAATACATTTTATTTTGCCTTGAATTCAGAATTTTTTCCCCATCTATGAATTTTTTTTCTGGATTCTGTGTTTTACGACTTATTTCAAATGTATCTTTAAAAATGGTGTCTAATAAAATTAATTAATAAAAGAATTAAATCTTTTAAAATGTAATCAAATAAGAATATAACAATTAATTTACAAAAAAAAAGTATTTTTTTATTTTATGTCAAATAAGATGCTGCACAACAGAACTGTATAAATTCAAACATGGAAGAAAAATAACTTAGTTGTAAGAGTTAAAAAAAAAATATTACTATTATTCTACTATTATTCTGCTCTGGAGATGAAGTTCATGTGCTTGTATATTGAAATGCAGATGCTGAAATCACTAGAGATGCATCGATTGCCATTTTCTTGGCCGATTCCGATTTTTTGTTAGTGTGATCTGCCGATACCGATCTTTGCCGATTCCGATTTTTCTTTCTAAGGACTATAATTGACAGCATATACAAACAAAAATCTACTTTTCTTCAACGCAAAGTTTTATTTTCATAAAAAAACACAAGTAAAAATAAGTAATAAAATAATAACAAATAAAAAAAATAGCAAACAACAGCACAAATAAATGCAATAGAATAAAGAGAGCTATGAAACTAAGTTTTTCAGGTTAAGTAAGTTTATATTCAGTTAAGAAATACTACAGAAATTAAAGTAATCAAATGTAAAATAACACATCCAGTGTTATTTTACATTTGATTAATTTTTGTAGTCTTCATTGTAAAAATTAAATACAGATTAATGCTTACCATTAAAGTTATAAAACGTATTCAGTCAAGAGCAGAAAATTATTTTCTTTGTCTTTTGTTCTTTGATTAACATGACAGACAGCAGCATAAATATTGGACTGCGGTCCCTTTAAGAGTTTATCCACGGACCCAATATACACAACATGCGTTCTCTTTCTCACCTATTTAACGCTCCAAAACTGACTGTGTTTAACTGGATACTCGCCAAAACGGTCATTTTGACAATTTTTTATGTATTTGAACGTTTTAGGGTGCATCTCTAGAAATCACTGCGAGTGTCATGTGTTTGACAATTCACACAGAGACACACAGAACATGCAGACCTATTTACAGCATGCAACTGACTGGCTGCCGTCGCCTTTATTTCTGCTGTGTGATTAATCCATATTGAGTAAAAATGTCCAGAACTTATCATCGTTCTTAACATAAATTTTATCACAATCTCAATATATGATATAATTTATCACTCAGCCCTAGACATTGGTCTCAAATATCCAACCAATCAGGCTTTGTTGGAGGTTTGGACTGTAACCGCTGCTAATAGTATCTTTAACAGATACTCTTTCACCATCAAATGAGCTGCTATGTTACCAAAACATACTGTAGGAAAAGAGCAGTCAATTCCATCACCAAAAATATTATGCATTACCTCCGGACAAAAGTCTGCCTTCTCTCCAGACCTGAGCTACCTCAACAGTATGGCCTTTAACTGTAAAGACTGTACCTGTTTAGTGACCTGGCTGGCCATCTTCTCTGTAAAGTGCTTGTGCTGGCTGATTCTGTGGAACAACTCGCCACCTTCCATCATTTCCATCACAATCAGTAACCTTGCCCTATCAGAGAGAAGCACGGAAAACAGCAGAGTGTATTTATATTTTTAGATAGTTAGAGCATTAGCAAACATTTTCTTGTACTGTACGTGTAGGAAACACTGTGATGTAGGGCTGGGCGATTTTACCTAAAATCAAAACCTCGATTAATTGAACACTTTACCTCGATTACGATTATTTAACGTTTTTTTTTATTTTGTATTCATTTTATTATTTTTTTGCCCTCATAGTTCATTAAAGGGTTGTAGTGTAGGAAACACTGTGATGTAGGGCTGGGCGATTTTACCTAAAATCAAAACCTCGATTAATTGAACACTTTACCTCGATTACGGTTATTTAACGGTTTTTTTTATTTTGTATTAATTTTATTATTTTTTTGCCCTCATAGTTCATTAAAGGGTTGTAGTGTAAAAATACTCCACTATTAAATGTGGGATATTTTTTTTTTCTAATGAAAGAGTGCATTTCTTATCTTTGTGATTTTAAAATAATTGAAGGAAACAAACTATTTATGGTTATTTGTTGAATATTTCGAACAATTCGAAAAAGCTTGCTTGAAATGAAGACATCTTATGAAAAACGTCACATTTCCGTTTTATTGTAAAAAGCAAGTTTCCTAAAAAAAATAAATAAAAAGTAACTTGAAAGAGTGCATTTCTTATCTTTGTGATTTTAAAATAATTGAAGGAAACAAACTATTTATGGTTATTTGTTGAATATTTCGAACAATTCGAAAAAGCTTGCTTGAAATGAAGACGTCTTATGAAAAACGTCACATTTCCGTTTTATTGTAAAAAGCAAGTTTCCTAAAAAAATAAAATAAAAAGTAACTTTCATTTTCATTTTATTCATTTAACTTTCAACACGTCTTTCGTGTCTAAAACCACGAGACGCAGCGCTCCGGAATGGTAAAAAAAAGCGCAGCGCAGAATGCCTACTCTGTTGTGTTATATCAACCTGTTACTGTAAACAAAAGCTCGCAACGCTTGCCCCGCCTGCAGGATCTTCTGATTGGCCACTGTTTTGGAACTGACATTGATAAGTGGCGCTGCGTGTAAAAATGTTAATTCTTTTAACGCGCCACTCACGTGCGAGACGCAGCAAAACACGCGAACACAACGCTCATACACATCCGTATAGCACCGACACGGTAGTATGTTTTTAAGGGGAAAGTATTAATAGGATTAAAAAACTGAAATAATCGACATGGGAAAATTACGTCGGTTAGAGGTTATGAATTTCAGTTTCGATTTCTTTTCGATTGATCGTACAGCCCTCCTGTGTTGTGTGCGCTGATGCTGTTGAACTCCACTACCTTGGACTGGATTCATGGGGAAACTGTACACTGTTGGCATACACCTCCATTATTTTCACAATGTTGGGGTGAGATGCACACATCATATGAAGCCTGACCTGCAAATAAAAATCACAGGAGAGAATTTAAAGTTGCACTTGGAGATGTTCTGTAAAGTCTGACATTTCAACTTAACACCAAATAAAAGAGATGCTCTTCAAATAAAATAAACTAAACCATGTACACGGCACACACTACCTACCTCATTGCGGGCTTTGGGTCTGTCAATCAAGATTTTCAGGGCAAACCGTTCTTGTGTCGACTTCTTCACAGATACCCTGGAGAAAAAAAAAACAATATGAATGCACTGCATCAATTGGCTTTTAGTAAATAGCCAACTGATGAATCCAGTTAACATCTTAACTCTGTAAAGCCTGAATATCTATCGTTTTAATGTAACAGTTTATTGAAAGGTTTATTAAGTTTGAATATGTGTATTTGATGAGTGTCATATTTGATACATCAGGCTTTTATTGCTCATATAGTATGATATAGTGAGAATATGAAGGAAAAATCACTTCAGTTTTATTCAGAGGCCCAAACTGAGCAAAAATGTGCAATCTGGTGCAGATGCTGATATGACCAAAAAGTAAAAAGAAATTCTAATAGCATGTAATGTAAATCAATGAGATTTTATAACTTTATAACAGTATATCAGACTACTTACATAATAATGAAATAAATTTCAGAAAATATCAGTATATTTCCCAATAATGTTTTGGAAAGATAATATTTAAATGCTTAGGTTTATGATCAAATCTCTGTAGTTTCAAAACATATTATGCAATGCAATACAATTATGATAGAGAGATGAACATGCTGGACAGATTAATCCAAAATAATTCCTTGATACGTCCAACATTTTTTCCCCAATGTTTGTAGTTGATTTTTGTTCTGGTGCTTAGGAAAGGATTCAGAAATATTTCCTCAGAGATTCGTTCCTACAGCAGGAAAGAGGCTATTAACTACTTCTGCTAGTGGAGATTTACAGCTGAATGTCATTTTTATTTAAAATATTTTTTATGCAAAAATGACCTTTCAATATACCCTTCAAACTGGACATAACAACATACCTCACAGGACCACTGATCCCAGCTCCCAGCTTCTGTGTCCAATTGATGTTATACTCTTCCAGGATAGATGTCTCCTGTAACAAGAACATACAGTGTTTGGGAACAGTTCATTCAATTCACTCATTCATCGGCATGTCTTTTAAACAGCATGCATAATTATTATACATGAAATTAATTACTTTGCCTGTTTTGACATTGTTAGTTTCTGCAGCGAGCATCATGAGATGCATAAAACTGAAAAGGCTTTAATGCATACCTAAAAGGCAACAGCCACAGTAGAGTCCATGACTAGCAGTTTTTAAATAGTTATGATGTACAAATCAACAACACAATATGTAGTAGAAAGAACATGCATTTAATGGGAAAAGTCAGACTTGCGACTTCAATAAATTGAAATGGAAGTGAAAGAGTAAATTACAATGTAGTCAAATGTACTGCCATTGTACTGAATTTAGCATTCAATGGTCTTGTTGCTATTTTAAATGCTCATACTGCATTTGTTAAAATTAATGTAAAAATATTATTTACTTATAGCCAATTAAGTAAGTGCTTTTAGACTTGCAATCTGTATATTTAAATATTCTGAGTGGAGTAATACCACTGCGTAATACCACTAAACTAAAGGACCTTACAAATGATAATGATAAAGGCAATACAAGGAAAACCACAGTGAAACATTTTGGGGAAACTCCTGTTTACTCTTAATACTGAAGCCTGATCTGTTCTCATTCCTGTAGCTGCACGAACAAATGGCATTTCAGCCAGCCAAACCGAGCTGAGCCAACTGCCTATATACATCAACGTTGAATTTTCTCCTTCAGCGCAAAGATCATTTCCTCGCTGGACTCAGAAGAACGAAGAAGCCTGAAGAGCCCCGGCACATCAACTGCCTTGAGCTGATGGAGGTTTTTCTGACCCTAAAAACCTTCCTACCAGCCTTGAAGGGGCAACGCATCCTTGTCTGTTTGGGCAACACGACAGTGGTGGCCTTTATAAATCGGCGGTCTCAGGTCACGCTCCCTCTACAGGATGGTGAGACGCCTTCTTCTATGGGCACATTACAACCTGCGTTCACTCAGGGCAACTCAGATGCCAGGCAGACTGAACCAAGAACTGGACATGCTGTCCCGGGGCAATGTATCTCCAAGAGAATGGAGACTGCACCCTCAAGTGGTTCAGATGATTTGGTTGGACTTTGAGAGGGCAGAGATGGACTTCTTCACCTTAGAAGACAATTCTCATTGCCCAACTTATTTCTCGAAGGAGCGAGATGCTCTGGCCCATGATTGGTCCAGCACTCACCTATATGCCCTCCCTCCGATTGCCCTGCTTTCTCAGGTCATCAGGTGAGTTAGGGAAGTCGGATGCTTGGCTCTCCTGGTGGCCCCACTCTGGAGGAACCAGATGTGGTTCCCCAAGTTGATTTTGCTGCTGTCGGCATCCCCTTGGCCAATCCCACTGAGGAAGGATCTCCTCTCCCAAGTAAGAGACATGATCTGGCATCCCCGGCCTGAGCTGTGGAATCTTCATGTTTGGTCCCTCGATGAGAGTCAGCTCTCTGCGAGGGTAACTAACACCATTATGGAGGCTAGAGCCCAGTCTATGAGATGCCTCTATGCCCTTAAGGTGTTTGCGTTCTCTGACTGGTGTGCAGTCTGGAATGAAGAAGACCCATCCTCATGTGACGTGTCATCCATTCTAACCTTTCTGATGGATAAGGGGTGCACCCCTTCAACGATCAAAGTATATGGGGCAGCTTGCCGCAGCTATCATGGTGAATTATGCTCTCGCACTGGCCAATCAGTCGGCAAAAACAACATTGTCGTAAAATTCCTGAGGAGAGCTCGGACACTGAATCCACCTTGTCCTCACACTGTGCCGACCTGGGACTTATCCACTTCCTCAGAGACCTTCGAGGTCCCCCCCTTTTAACAGTTTTTTGGGCTTCAAAATCCTAAACCCCATTCATTGCTATTATAAAGCTTGGAAGAGCCAGGACATTTTAATATATTTTAATATTTAATATAACTCCAACTGTTTTCTTCTGAAAGAAGAATGTCATATACACCAAGGATGGCTTTAGGGTGATTAAATCATGAAAAATTTTAATTTTTGAGTGAACTATCAGAATAACTACCAGAGTATATTCAGAGTAAACAGGATTTTCCCCAAAGCATTTCTTGCAATGCTTGTCCCCGTTATTCTCTGGGAACTGAGATTACTTTAGTAACCATACATTTTCATGCACTCGTCAATTTCGATATTTTTGACTGTTTTGTTCAAAATTAAATAACTTCGAACCTCGCTTTATCAAGTGTTCAGATTTCTTTTCTGGAAATGTATGCAAATTAGTGCATACTTAATTAGATAATACCTTTTTTTGTGCAGAGTAAAACATAACATTTCAGGAAACTTGTAAATCAAACCAATTGTCTTAAAGGGGTCATATGATGTGATTAAAATTTTTCCTTTCTCTTTGGAGTGTTACAAGCTCTTGGTGCATAAAGAAGATCTGTAAAGTTGCAAAGACTAAAGTCTCAAATCCAAAGAGATATTCTTTATAAAAGTTAAGACTTGTCCACACCCTCCCATAATCAGTAATTATGTCCCCACTGGATGCAACAAATGCCTCGTTTGTAATTGGTTTTATTTGTTTGGTCTCATCGTGCCGGGACACACGGAATCACAGTATGGTAAGGGGCATAACATTTCTGTCGCACGCTCGAGGTATTCAGCCAATCAGAGCACACCTCGCTTTTCAGAAGATGAGCTTTGTAAAAATTTACGCGTTTCAGAAAGGCGGGGCATATAGGAGAAACAATAATGTACAGTATGTGGAAAATAATGTGTTTTTTGAACCTTAAACCGCATAAACACATTTCATTACACCAAATACACCAAATACCTTTAAGACATCTTGAAATTTAAAATCTGCCATAATTTAAATATAATAGTTTATATACATATTAATTT
>NW_015551065.1:57833-63411 GCF_001515605.1 Sinocyclocheilus anshuiensis | reverse complement strand
AAACACAGTATAAGTCATTATAATCAGTAATTATGTCCCCACTGGATGCAACAAATGCCTCGTTTGTAATTGGTTTTATTTGTTTGGTCTCATCGTGCCGGGACACACGGAATCACAGTATGGTAAGGGGCATAACATTTCTGTCGCACGCTCGAGGTATTCAGCCAATCAGAGCACACCTCGCTTTTCAGAAGATGAGCTTTGTAAAAATCGACGCGTTTCAGAAAGGCGGGGCATATAGGAGAAACAATAATGTACAGTATGTGGAAAATAATGTGTTTTTTTAACCTTAAACCGCATAAACATTACATTACACCAAATACACAAAATAATGTTCTTTTTAGCAGCATCATATGACCCCTTTAATGTACTATGATTAATCAGCTGGGGAATGTAAGGTAAAATCTGTGGTGTCTTGCCATGCTATAGGCTAATTACTGCAGTTTTATATAAAAGTAATTACTGCATGGGTTTAATTTGGCAATGAACAACATTCAACAAACCACAGAGTAAACTATGCACTTTGTTATCTAAATGATTGGAAATTCAACCAGCATGTTAATTGTGTGGTTCTGAATCAGTGCCTCACCTATTTTAGACACTCCAATTCAGTCTCATATTGGACTGAGATCTCATTACTCATTATTACTAGTTTCAATAACCTAATATCATCATAGACGAAATGGTCCTGTTGATATTTTACAGCACTGGTTCTGTCCCTTTGGACTGCTGTTTAAATCATGTGCTTGTTGTGAAAATATAATATCTCCAAATCTAGAGAGACTTTAGCTGAATCCCTGTTTACGTTACAAAAAGAGAGAAAAACAAGATCATGGTATCCATTACAAATAGAGAAATATTTCCTCTATTCATAATGTACCCAATAATCTTGTAATGTTTTTGTTGTTGTTTAGTTGTAATACAGACAGACTTGTGATTAGCTTTTTCTGTAACACTTTGTTCTTCTTACAGATGTTCATGTTACTTATTATAATGTTGCAAATTCTGGTATATTTGCACTAGTTCTTTATTTGCTACATATTCTAAAATCATTAAAAACTCTTATGTATTTCATATAACTCTCGTTTCATTTAAACACAAATAGCGCCATCGCGCGTCTTAGTTATATACTGTAGTGAAAATGACCTAAGATGACTTTATTATTAAAAATACTGTAATATTCTGTAATATCAGAACACAGTGTTCGACTGTTATTAGGTCAACTGTTTTGTTAACTGAAATTGTCGTTATATAGTGGGAGCTTTAAGATAATATGCATATATAATATTTTCAACCCAAATTGATTTCATTTCTATTTTTTTCTGATTAGCAGCCATGTGACAATCATGATAATGTACAGACTGCAGTTCACTACCGCAAAGCGTTTCTGAGGTAACTTAATGGAAATTCTGTTATAAGAAGTTACGTTACCAAAATGCAAAGACATAACTACAGACTTTAGCTTGTTATTTAGCCGCCTTACCTTTATGAATCTGTCCACGCTGGTGTCCTCAGACATGACGCTGACTGTGGCACTCACTGATCTTCACTCTCTGGCTTCAACAGGCTCGTACAGGTGCGCTCTTACCTAAATCTTGGCGTGGGACGAGGTCTAAGCGCTAAGATGCCTTCTTATGTACAATTTCCATGCTGTCCGATGAACTTTGGAACAGCGCCTTTCCTTGTTGAACGCGTAACTGGCATTTAACGCAACACACTGTCAAACTCCACAAGACAGTGTCAAACTCCACAAGACAGTAGGAAAGCAATAAAGACGCGAGTTTCTGACGCTATACGTGCTCGGCTAACATCTTACACATGCATTTCACAGGCAAAAGTAGCGCAGACTAGCCCTGGTTTACGTTACTGTTCCTCCAGCCACTATTTGCTAACTGCGCTACGCTGTTCTTGACAAGAGAGTAACAAAACAGACAATAAAAGCGGTAATTCCTCGTCGGCTGCCCGTTATCAGCAGCAGCAGCCGTTACGTTAGCTCTGAAGCTCGCGTTCACAGCAGATGCTAATTCTCGCGCTCATCGCATTACATGCGCGCACGACCTCTTTGATTCTACGATTTTCGCTCGCCTATCCAGCGTTAAGCGATTAACAGTGTTTTGAAAAGCACCATAGAAACCAAATACTATCCTGGGTTTGTTTGCTAAGGTGCTAGCGCTACATTTGATCCGAAGCTGGGGAAGATTGTTCTTCATTATACGCCACATTCTGCGAGCAGCGACGCGGGCGCATTCCGCCACCTAATGCAGAGGAGCTCAGTCAGACCGACCCTCACTGAAAATAATGTGGGGTTTGTGTCTTGTCTTGAGTTGTTTCGTATTTAAAGGCGATTCATATGATTTTGTTAGAAATGTAATAATTATAATCCGAGCGGTCGCCTTGTGTCGTGTCTTCGCCATAGTAGTATGAGGTTATTATTACAGATTTTGATCCACAAATAAATGCAGATTCACAAAGACATTACACACGGAAATAACTGTTACTGTACCTTCTTATCACACTGCAAAAACAATTTGATGTTCTTCATCAGTATTTTTGTCTATTCAAATGTCTAAAGATTCTTTAATCAACATACATTTACTTGAGCAAAATGAAACAATGCAAGTCTTGTTTTATGAGAAACACATCAACATTAAGTAAAGTTATGACTTAAACATAAACAAGTATCTGCCAATGGGCTCAGAAAAATCAACCTAATTCAAAGGGAAAACACATTTTCATATCCACTGACAGATACGGTTTCTTTTTATTTTGTGACTTAATTCCTTAATTTTCAAGTACATATATGTTGATTTAAAGGGATACTCCACCCCAAAATGAAAATTTTGTCATTAATCACTTACCCCCATGTCGTTCCAACCCGTAAAAGCTTCGTTCGTCTTCGGAACCCAATTTAAGATATTTTGGATGAAAACCGGGAGGCTTGTATCTGTCACATTGACTGCCTAGTAAATAACACTGTCGAGGTCCAGAAAAGTATGAAAGACATCGTCAGAATAGTCCATCTGCCATCAGTGGTTCAATCTGAATTTTATGAAGCGACGAGAATACTTTTTGTATTTCGAAGAAAACAAAAATAACGACTTTATTCATCAATTCCTCTGTGTCTCTCCGCATCACCCTAGCGCCATTTTGGAGAATATCCACTGAACGCAAGCAGCATATGCTATTCTGTCAGCCCCGACACAAGGATACGTTTTCTACGTGTATTTACGCTTTGATTTGAACAAAAACAGCGTATCCGTGTGGCGCGGCTGACACAGAAGAGCGTACGCTGCTTGCGTTTAGTGGATACTCTCCAAAATGGAGAGAACACAGAGGAGACAAATTGTTGAATAAAGTCGTTATTTTTATTTATTTATTTATTTAGTCATTTAGCAGACGCTTTTAAACAATCAATATACAAAATAATTTTTCAAGTGGGCAATCAATATCAAACAAATATGTTTGATCCATTTATTTTTGTCTGTATATTATTACAAAAAGGTTTAATCAGAAAAGGACAAATATTTATGCAAAGTGAGAAGAAATGAATGAATTAATAAAAACGAATAAATGAACAAATGAATAAAACCAAAAATCTGAAGCATTTATTTCACAAATCAGCACATGCATGCAAATAATTGTAGTGATTATGCTGTCTATATAATGCTTTAATTAAACAGAATGAAGTCAGCCCAATACACATTTTCCCTCCTTTTGTCTGGTGGATAATCAAGCAATATCTTTTGTAAAATCAACTATACAGTACGTGACTAACTAATCATCACTGCCAAAACAAAATGTATACTAAACGCTTATTATTTTTCAGTAGAAATCAACACATTAATTATGCTAATGCATGAGAATCATAGTAATCATAGTACATTTTAATAATGGCTGGCATGGCTCTTATAATTAGGAAATGGCTTCCTTAAATTAATTCATCCATTTACGAATTTTTCTGAGGGATCTTAATTGTAACCTGTGGAGCAAAAGATTTAGTAAATGATAAATGACAGAATTAATGAGCTGCAATATGGAGATTGCTGATTAAAAATACATCTAAAACACTTCATAAACAAACAATGAATAAATAAATAAATATATTAAAACTAGCTTAATCTACTTGGCATCTTTTAATTTGAAATAAGCAACTTTAAAGTAACCAATCACTGTGGGAAATCAATTTGGGCAAATGGAGATTATAAGACAGATACAAGTGTAACATTTATAGTTTACAATAAAAGAGTGAATTATGAATAATGAGTGCACTTTTATATATCTGATATCAAAAGCTTACCGTTTTGACCTCTGTGTAGTTGTCCAGTCCGTACTCTCCTAACTCACGACCAATTCCTGAGGCCTTGTATCCTCCAAATGGAGCCTGAACTCCGAACACGTCATAACAGTTAATCCTAAGAAAAGAAAATGACAAGTACAAACCACATTTCAGAAAACAGCAAAGGTGTCTGATATACCAATATCCAAGATATGCAATTCCCTTAAAATAATGAAGCACATCACATGCTCACCACACAGTGCCAGCGCGCAGGCCGTTGGATATGTAATGGGCCTTATCAATGTTTTTGGTAAAAACAGCAGCTGCAAGGCCGTATTTGCTGTCATTGGCTCTCTCAATCACTTCCTCTAAAGATTTAAACTTCAGAATTTGCATCACGGGTCCAAAGATCTGATAGTAATAAAAAGGAATAGCATGTTATATCATTTTACTGGAAGAAAATCTTACAGCAAAATGGAATGAGTAGATCGAATCTAAATAGAAATGCATCTATTCACCTCCCTGTGTACATAAGTGCATAAATTGTGCCATATTATTATATTATGGCAAGTTAAAATGTGTATGTAAAATGGCAGATATACAGTAGCTCCTTTGAGGTAAATCTGAAAGAAAAGACTAAAAATATTCATATTATTATGGTTATATTGTGATTTGTGGCGAGATGTGATTGGTGATCTTCCCTACATATCTGGTTGTTAAGTGATGCTATGTCTGAATTTGTGTAACGTCAAGTTTGTACAGCATTTGATGAAGTATGTATGTGTGTAATATTAATACAATCTGCAAAAAAAAAAAAGTTATTTGCATAGCAATCCATTAAATTCCTCTTCCTGTTATCAAAATTCATTACCATATTTGACGTTAAGTGAATAAAAGCCTAAATAAAATCTGTTAATCATAAAGTTATCACATCTTCAGAAGACTTGGACTGAATTGCTTGATTCATATAGATTATGTTTACAATGCCTTTATGAAATTTTCAAAAGATGGACAGAAATAAAAGAAAACACATCTCTATTTGTGTTCTGAAGATGAGCGAAACTTATATAGATTTGGAAGCAGGGTTATTATGGTTTACTAAAACTAAAACCCTAAAAATATATATTTTTGTTTTCTTCGCGTACAAAAAGTATTCTCATCGCTTCATAAAATTCAGATTGAACCACTGATGACAGATGGACTATTCTGACGATGTCTTTCATACTTTTCTGGACCTTGACAGTGTTATTTACTTGGCAGTCAATGGGACAGTCACAAGCCTCCTGGTTTTCATCCAAAATA
>NW_015551065.1:48659-54928 GCF_001515605.1 Sinocyclocheilus anshuiensis | reverse complement strand
TAGAAAACTGAAACAGAAGTGAAACAAGTAGTAGGAAAGAGGAGAACTAAAAAGCGATACTTCTCCTTTGCCGGTGTCCTGCACGGTGGAGTCGCACGGTAGAGTCGATGGTCTTTACACTCTTTGGTCTTCACACGAGGAGGCCGTCACGCGCCCGCTGCTGCGGTAAACTAAGCTTTTTTTATACCCGTCTAACAACATACTAAATTAATTCAGCTGGACACACTTTCCTTATTTTTTTCCACAACAAATGGCCAAGCAAGCGCAGACACTGACAAGATACGCGATACAGAATGAGACCAAATGCGATATCAGCCCGTCTCCACACAGTAAACAAAACAAGCTTTTCCTAGCAATGACAACTGCACTAAACGCTAATGAGACAAGTAAATACACTTACAAGCTGCTTTTAACTTCCGCTGATAAAGACTGCTTCTCTCAAAGAGTATTTCTCTTTTTTATTTTTGTTTTCTTCGCGTACAAAAAGTATTCTCATCGCTTCATAAAATTCAGATTGAACCACTGATGACAGATGGACTATTCTGACGATGTCTTTCATACTTTTCTGGACCTTGACAGTGTTATTTACTAGGCAGTCAATGGGACAGTCACAAGCCTCCCGGTTTTCATCCAAAATATCTTAAATTGTGTTCCGAAGACGAACGAAGTTTTTACGGGTTTGGATATTATCATTGGCCACATATAAAATGTTTTACTTTTTGGTAAGAGATAACAGAGTAGTGTGTTATTGGTGATGAAGGAAAGAAGCCAAACACTGTGTAGAATATTTAAAAAGTAAATGAAATATAAAATATGAATAAATGTGTAAACACTGTAAAATGTAACAGAATTAGTACTTTTTATGTTAACTACTTTTTTTTTCATTTTCTCTTTTACATTCTATCCCTGCTTATCCACTACAGAGTCGACCTAGAATATTTACATATTTACTGTCACAAATACATTGTTAGCCACTTTAGAAATATAAAGCAGAAAAACTGAGAAATATGCACATGCACTATAACAATCAATATACAAAATAATTTTTCAAGTGGGCAATCAATATCAAACAAATATGTTTGATCCATTTATTTTTGTCTGTATATTATTACAAAAAGGTTTAATCAGAAAAGGACAAATATTTATGCAAAGTGAGAAGAAATGAATGAATTAATAAAAACGAATAAATGAACAAATTAATAAAACCAAAAATCTGAAGCATTTATTTCACAAATCAGCACATGCATGCAAATAATTGTAGTGATTATGCTGTCTATATAATGCTTTAATTAAACAGAATGAAGTCAGCCCAATACACATTTTCCCTCCTTTTGTCTGGTGGATAATCAAGCAATATCTTTTGTAAAATCAACTATACAGTACGTGACTAACTAATCATCACTGCCAAAACAAAATGTATACTAAACGCTTATTATTTTTCAGTAGAAATCAACACATTAATTATGCTAATGCATGAGAATCATAGTAATCATAGTACATTTTAATAATGGCTGGCATGGCTCTTATAATTAGGAAATGGCTTCCTTAAATTAATTCATCCATTTACGAATTTTTCTGAGGGATCTTAATTGTAACCTGTGGAGCAAAAGATTTAGTAAATGATAAATGACAGAATTAATGAGCTGCAATATGGAGATTGCTGATTAAAAATACATCTAAAACACTTCATAAACAAACAATGAATAAATAAATAAATATATTAAAACTAGCTTAATCTACTTGGCATCTTTTAATTTGAAATAAGCAACTTTAAAGTAACCAATCACTGTGGGAAATCAATTTGGGCAAATGGAGATTATAAGACAGATACAAGTGTAACATTTATAGTTTACAATAAAAGAGTGAATTATGAATAATGAGTGCACTTTTATATATCTGATATCAAAAGCTTACCGTTTTGACCTCTGTGTAGTTGTCCAGTCCGTACTCTCCTAACTCACGACCAATTCCTGAGGCCTTGTATCCTCCAAATGGAGCCTGAACTCCGAACACGTCATAACAGTTAATCCTAAGAAAAGAAAATGACAAGTACAAACCACATTTCAGAAAACAGCAAAGGTGTCTGATATACCAATATCCAAGATATGCAATTCCCTTAAAATAATGAAGCACATCACATGCTCACCACACAGTGCCAGCGCGCAGGCCGTTGGATATGTAATGGGCCTTATCAATGTTTTTGGTAAAAACAGCAGCTGCAAGGCCGTATTTGCTGTCATTGGCTCTCTCAATCACTTCCTCTAAAGATTTAAACTTCAGAATTTGCATCACGGGTCCAAAGATCTGATAGTAATAAAAAGGAATAGCATGTTATATCATTTTACTGGAAGAAAATCTTACAGCAAAATGGAATGAGTAGATCGAATCTAAATAGAAATGCATCTATTCACCTCCCTGTGTACATAAGTGCATAAATTGTGCCATATTATTATATTATGGCAAGTTAAAATGTGTATGTAAAATGGCAGATATACAGTAGCTCCTTTGAGGTAAATCTGAAAGAAAAGACTAAAAATATTCATATTATTATGGTTATATTGTGATTTGTGGCGAGATGTGATTGGTGATCTTCCCTACATATCTGGTTGTTAAGTGATGCTATGTCTGAATTTGTGTAACGTCAAGTTTGTACAGCATTTGATGAAGTATGTATGTGTGTAATATTAATACAATCTGCAAAAAAAAAAAAGTTATTTGCATAGCAATCCATTAAATTCCTCTTCCTGTTATCAAAATTCATTACCATATTTGACGTTAAGTGAATAAAAGCCTAAATAAAATCTGTTAATCATAAAGTTATCACATCTTCAGAAGACTTGGACTGAATTGCTTGATTCATATAGATTATGTTTACAATGCCTTTATGAAATTTTCAAAAGATGGACAGAAATAAAAGAAAACACATCTCTATTTGTGTTCTGAAGATGAGCGAAACTTATATAGATTTGGAAGCAGGGTTATTATGGTTTACTAAAACTAAAACCCTAAAAATATATATTTTTGTTATTTGAAATAAAATAAATGTTAATTGAAATAAAATAAAAATATTAAAAAAACTTTAAACTTATTTAACTGACATAAAAATTAATAAAAAACTTTATAGACAACTAAAAGACATACAACAAAATTTAAATTAAAATGGAAAATCCCCCAAAAAACTAACAAACAAACAAATACTAATTTCAACAATCCAGTTATAAAAATATATATTTTTATTTGAAATAAAATAAATGTTAAGTGATATAAAATAAAATAAATATTTAAAAAAATGTTATACTTATTTAACTGACATAAAAATTTATGAAAATTTTATAGACAACTAAGACATACAACAAAACTAAAATGAAAATGGGAAAAAATATATATATATATTAACTTCCTAAGCTCAACCAATCCAGTCATTTACCAATCACAAAATGTGTTTAGTTAACACTAATTATGTTAATATTTATTCATTGTCATTAATACTAATCATTTAGTTAAGACTGATTATTTATGCAGGAAATATTAAATAAACATTTCTGGAAGCTTATGGAAAGCAAGATGAATGGAATCCTACTTGATCTCGTCTAGAAGTTTAGGGAGAGCTCAAAAGTTGATTATGAAGTGAATGGAAAGGCCTTTTCCTTAGTCATGTGTTAAAGTACACACACCTCCTCCCGAGCAATTGTCATGTCATCTTTAACATCGCCGAAGATAGTAGGCTGGATGAAGTAGCCGCGGTCAGCTGCCGGTCCGCCGCCGCACATGAGCTTAGCGCCCTCACGCTTCCCACTGCTGATGTAGCCAAGAATCTTCTGGAACTGTTCCTCATCCACCTTCAGCAAAGAGAGGAAATAATAATGGATGCATTACCAGAGCACTATGCTGACTGAGGGCTTCATACATTAGTTACGTAATATTTAAAAAAATGTTATACTTATTTAACTGACATAAAAATTTATGAAAATTTTATAGACAACTAAGACATACAACAAAACTAAAATGAAAATGGGAAAAAATATATATATATATTAATTTCCTAAGCTCAACCAATCCAGTCATTTACCAATCACAAAATGTGTTTAGTTAACACTAATTATGTTAATATTTATTCATTGTCATTAATACTAATCATTTAGTTAAGACTGATTATTTATGCAGGAAATATTAAATAAACATTTCTGGAAGCTTATGGAAAGCAAGATGAATGGAATCCTACTTGATCTCGTCTAGAAGTTTAGGGAGAGCTCAAAAGTTGATTATGAAGTGAATGGAAAGGCCTTTTCCTTAGTCATGTGTTAAAGTACACACACCTCCTCCCGAGCAATTGTCATGTCATCTTTAACATCGCCAAAGATAGTAGGCTGGATGAAGTAGCCGCGGTCAGCTGCCGGTCCGCCGCCGCACATGAGCTTAGCGCCCTCACGCTTCCCACTGCTGATGTAGCCAAGAATCTTCTGGAACTGTTCCTCGTCCACCTTCAGCAAAGAGAGGAAATAATAACGGATGCATTACCAGAGCACTATGCTGACCGAGGGCTTCATACATTAGTTACGTGTATGTTCTTAGAAGAGCAAAAGAAGTCAACAGGATGTCCTTACAAAAGCACACATGTAACTTTATATATAAGCTTTATAGATTTATGACTGAACTGTACCTGGGGGCCCTGCTCCGTGTTGAAGTTAAAGGGATCTCCTACAATCCTCTTCTTAGCTCTCTCTACGCTTCGCTCAACAAACTCATCATAGATGCTCTCCTGTACATACGTGCGAGATCCTGCACAACAGCACTGGCCTTGGTTGAAGAACAGGGCAAAATGGGACTGCTCCACTGCCTCCTCCACTGCAAACACAAATATACTTTCATTAGAATGATCAGCATACTGATTTACTGTTAAAAGGGTCATGACATGAGGAATCAAATTTTCCTTCTATTTTTTACATTTTACCATTCCAAACCTATATGACTTTCTTACTTCTGTGGAACACAAATTAAGGTATTTGGAAAAAGGTCTTAGTGTTTTTTGTCCATAAAATGAAAGTGACTGGTGTCCAGCATTGTTTTGGACCATACAGATTTTATTGGCAAAAACAGCTGAACATTTTTCTAAATATCTTCTTTTGTGTTCTACTGTTTCTAAGAAAGCCATACAGGTTTGGGACGATGTGAAGGTGAATAAATCAACTCTGTGCAGTGGTGTACTGAAATGAGGAGGCAAAGTCCTCAAGAGGCGGCGGGATTTATCGCATGAACCACAGCCGACCATAACCAGTCATATCGAATCATTTCTCACGTGACTTTCCCCCATTCATTCTCAATTACCCCCCACCAAACTCTCTGCACACTTTAGGGGGTCTGTTAAAACTCAATGGGCTCAGGGGAGGCGAGAAAGACGTGGACTCCCGCTGTAACTTTACCTGCTGGTGTTGCTGTTGGACAATGTTTTTTTTAGAAAACCGAGTGATTTATACACTTTTTAATGTTATATTTTGTAATATTGGTGTCGTTTTATTTTTGTACTACAAATTTTACTCATCCAATATTTTGAGGAGACACGGCCTCCTTTGCCTCCTTGGAGGAAATGCCCCTGATATACAGTATCTCACAGAAGTGAGTACACCCCTCACATTTTTGTAAATATTTTATTATATCTTTTCATGTGACAACACTGAAGAAATGACACTTTGCTACAATGTAAAGTAGTGAGTGTACAGCTTGTATAACTGTGTAAATTTGCTGTCCCCTCAAAATAACTCAACACACAGCCATTAATGTCTAAACCGCTGGCCACAAAAGTGAGTACACACGGTGGCCAAAACCATACAGCGGTTTAACAGGACAGGTTCCACTCAGAACAGGCCTCGCCATGGTCGACCAAAGAAGTTGAGTGCACGTGCTCAGCGTCATATCCAGAGTGTGACACTTTATACTGGAGTAATGGCTGATGGAAATTCAGCTTTGCATCACAGAAATAAATTATATCTTAAAGGATATTAAAATAGAAACCATTATTTTATATTGTAATAACATTTTGCAAGATTACTGTTTTTTTTCTGTATTTTTGATCAAATAAATGCAGCCTTGATGAGCATAAGAGACTTCTTTAAAAAACATTACAAGTCTTACTGATCCTAAACTTTTGAACGGCAGTGTATATTAAAATAGAAAAACGGTATTTTACATCGTAATAATTTTTCACAATATTAAATTTTTTCCTGTATTTTTGATAAAATAAATGCAGCCTTGATGAGCATAAGAAACTCCTT
>NW_015551065.1:34528-48615 GCF_001515605.1 Sinocyclocheilus anshuiensis | reverse complement strand
ATATATATATATATATATATATATATATACACACACACACACACACACACACACACACACACACAGAAGACAGTTAGGTTGGTTAATGTAGAGACAGATTAATTGGCCACATTTCTTCTCTGTTTTTTTGCATCTTTATGTTGTTGACAGTCTCTGAATTCATTGCCCAGAGAAAATGTGACAAGCCATTGGCAACAGAACTGCAGTTTCTGCTATCCAAATTAGCTTTAAACACAGAAAAAAAACATCACAAGTGCTCACAAAATAATTTCTGTGACCTATTTTGTGCATTTCTGACAACTTAAGCACTTCTAAAAAGGTTTGCAATTGGTGGACAATACAGTACTCTATATACAAGCAATGCTACGCGACATGAATAAATTATGCAGATACTTTCATTATTTCACTGTATGTGTTTATACTGATGCTTGGTGATTGAAGTTATTTTTCAGTTATTTGGTGATGGAAAGCTATATTTGTGGTTGTCACCATCAGTGTGGTTTGTGTGTTGAAGGATGAGGTCCTTGCGTGTCTGTTTGTTTGTTTGTAAACTGTGTCGCCAGTGTGCTGACTGCATTTTGACAATGGCGAACAAAGAATGTTTATTCAGCAGTTACATGTATATCTCCCCTCAGGCCACCTGTATAGCCTGTGGGACAGGCCAGCACTGCCTTTAAGCTCAAAGAAGTTTGCGTCATTAAGTCTTTAAAAACGGAGCGTTTTATCTAGATAGATAGAGACAGGGTGGAAATGGTTATGTACTATTAAATAATAACATCTGTAAAAACTTTACTAAAATTATACAACATTATAGGTGGACCTCAAGGAAAATAATAAAATATCATGACCCGTTTAATTTGCCACAGAAATATAAAACACCAATAGTCTAATAAAATGCAGCAGGGGTCAGGATAAATATGAACTCACTATTAGCATCTGATAGAACGATGTTTGGACTCTTTCCTCCCAGCTCCAGTGTGACCTTCTTCAGATTACTGGTACTTGAGGCTTTCATGATGAGGTGACCCACCTATAAAACGACAGTAAGACACTCCAGTAAACAAAACAAATTTACTGTAAATTGAAAATATAATATAAAAGCCTAGGTATGCTGACCTACCAAATACTCAATACCATCTTTGCTACCACAGCAATATTCAGTAGCAGCTAATATGCTAATGAGCACACTTGTTTATTTCATTATTAAAGTTAAGCATTACAAATAGGTCTGGTTTCATATACAGGGCTTAGATTAAGCCAGGATTATTCCATACTTAAAATCAGGACATTTAAGTAGCTTTTATAAATGTGCCTGAGGAAAAAATTTACAATAAGATTTAAAATAACATTTTAAGTTTTATTTTGGAATGAAAATGATTAGATTCTTAGCATTCAAATAGCTCAATATGAATAAATTGGCAGTGCCGATAGCCTTGTGTTTAGTTCGTCGACATATATAGCGCAACTGTGCTCACGGCGACCTGAGTTCGATTCCTGCCTCGAGGTCCTTTGCCGATCCTGCTCCCCTCTCTCCACCCAATGCTTTCCTGTCAGCTCTCCACTGTCCTCTCACATTAAAGGCATAAAAACCCCATAAATATAACAAAAAAAAATAAAAAAATAAATAAAAATGTTTAGGCTGCATTTACACCATACAGACCCAAGATTTTTTAAACAAATCAGATTTTTCCCACCTGCTGACATTTATTATTTATGAAGTCATAACTGACATTAAAGGGATAGTCCACCCAAAAAATATTCTGTCATCATGTCGTTCCAAACCCAAAAGACCTTGCTTCATTTTTCAAACATAAATGAAGATATTTTGAATGAAACCTAAGAGATTTCTGTCCCTCCACTGAAAGTGGTGTTTCTTCCACGATTTTGGGTTTGGAACGACATGACAGTGAGCAAATAATAACAAAATAATCACATTTTTGGGTAAACCATCCTCACCAAGATGGGCATTCTGACTAAAAAGTGCATAAATCATGGTACAAAAGTTTTAGACATAGTAGATGATTCAAAAAACCATTTGTTTTATTTATATATTTTACTTTAGTGCGCACATTTTAAATTTCTAGACAAGTTTGCAAATATCGTAATAAAGCAGCGAGATGAACAAGGAGTTCTACAACATATGGAATGGCCCACGCTGACAGAAATTTGTTAACTGGATTAAGTATAATTTCTGTAATACTGAAAGACTTTTTGCACAGTACTGTACTTATCCAAGAAATATCCATTACTGAAGAAAATCCTCTTACCTCAGTGGAGCCAGTGAACGCTACTTTGTCCACATCCATGTGAGATGCGATGGCTGCCCCTGCTGTGGGACCCATTCCTGGGACAATGTTGACGACACCAGCAGGGAAACCCACCTACAACCAATCAAGATGGTGATCAGGTGGGTAAGCAAAATGACAGTGATCTTGTGCATGTTAACAATGTGCACTTGATGGTGTTTCAACAGTGCACTCAGTATGGCTTCACTCAGTGCCGATCCTAGACTTATGGGGGCCCTACGCAAAACTGTGTTGGGTTGGGGGGAGGGGGTAATGAGTGGTTATGAACGAATCAATGAAACGCATTTGTCCGCGTTTCACTCTCGAATCGCGCTCGCGGAAAGCGCTTGAGAAACAGTGTCTCTTCCGCGGCTCGGTACGCTTTCAACTCGTTTTTTTAGTCTCGAGCAAGACTGTACAACATTCACATTACATGATTTGACTGATTTTTATGTAGAAATGGCGACAACGCACCACATTAAAAGAAATGATCATTCATGTTTTCATAACGGCTGGCCAAATTAAAAAACAAAACTAAAATTAAATCATCTTTGAGAGCAAGGGTGCCCCCTGGTGTTTCGGGGGCCCTACGCAGCTTGCGTATTTTGCGTATAGGGAGGATCGGCTCTGGCTTCACTATTATAGGCTATATAATTATTATACTGTACACTGTCTAAAGAGATGATGCAGGGATGGCCTATTTTTGTAGGCCAAAACCTGGAAACGAGTTCACATTTGAGCAATTCTGGTTCTGAAATTCTGAGTCATTGAATGGCCTAAAAGTCTGTGGTGAACAAGTTCAAGATATTTTCATGTTTTATTCTACAACATAAAATACATCAGTAATACACCTCATTTAAAAAAGAAAAAAAAAATCTTTTACTTGTGTTGAAAAAGATGGTGGCTAACAAGAATAATAACAAGAATAATAAACTTTTGTTGGTTGCAGAGCTTATTTTCTCCAATAATCCAAAAGCCAATGCAAAAATCCAGTCAGATTTTTGTCAAAGGAATCAGGGTGATGCCGGTCTGCAAAAATATATCATCACTGCAGCGCTCTATACATAACAATAAGAGTTCAAGTAAACGTGTTATATTATTTTAAGTGCACATATACTGTAGGTAAGCCATTCACCTCTTTGATCAGACTGGCAACATAGAGCGCAGTGAGAGGCGTCTGTTCTGCCACCTTCATCACCACTGTGTTTCCTGTGGCCAGAACAGGACCGAGTTTCCAGGCCTGCATCAACAGTGGGAAGTTCCACTGGAGGACGGTGTGAGGAAACAACAGCGACATGTGAAAGACAGAAAAAAATATTGTATTACTCAGCAAATACATATTCAATTCGAAAATTCCACAGCATATACTTACAGGGATAATTTGGCCACACACTCCAATGGGCTCATGCCTGGTGTAGCAGAAGTAATCACCATCAATGGGAATGGTCTTCCCCTCCCATTTGTCTGCCCAGCCAGCATAATACCTACAGACCAACCAACACCCAACAGAAAAAAACAGAGTTCTGACCTTATGATTAATTTCACTCCCTTTATCAGATTTAACTGCGCACCAATCATTATAAAGAACCTTCAGAACTACTAAAATCAGCAGAGTATCAGATCATATCAGATATTATAAAGCTTGTCAGTGGCAGATATAATACATATATACCACTTCTGAAGCAAATGTCTGCTTTTTTTGTATTTGAAAAGAACGAAAACTCAAACAAATAGGATAAATATTTAAGAGATTCATTATGTTATAAAACAAAGAAATATATGTACGCTCACTCAAAAAATATTTATTTGAATTGCATATAAAACTTCAAGCCATTTGGATTACACAGTTTTGAAGAACTGAACATAGTTCAAATATGACCAGCTGCAATATTTAATTAGTTAAATATGTATGATACTGAATCAATTTGGATTTATTGATGATAAATCTGGTTACTGTGTATTTAAAACACATTTTATTAGTTTATTAGTACCATCCCAGAAATCTTGTATAATTTATGTATGACTGACACATGCATCACGTTAAGTTCATTAATGTAAGGTAAAAACTGTGTCATCTTACATGCAATTCAAATACACGAATCTTAAATTTGGGTGAAAATATTTATTTTAGTGCTGGAATCTGTAGAACTGCTCAGATGTGATTAGTAATCTGCAATGCAAGACATTAATTATGCAACTCAGAGAAAGGACTGAGTTTCCTCAGACTAAAATGTGCAATGGGATATTAATGTAAAGCAATTATTAAGGAAATGCCATACACCAATTTCAGTTTCAACTAGCAAACACTGTGGAGGACAATTCATCATAAGGACATAAAGTTCACCTCAAGCATTTGACCACCATGGGCACGTCCACAGTGTAGGAGACTGCATATGGTTTTCCATTGTCAAGAGTCTCTAGTTCCTATTTAAATGAAATACAAATAATATTAACATCCTGTGGTATTATCGTAGATCAAGTATAAATCAGTGCTGATATATATACTTGAAACTGTTGGAAACTTTTTCCTCGTCGAAGCAGAGACCAGGAGACATTGGGATATGTTTCATACAGAAGTCACTCTTTATTGAGGACTCGAGCGTCGCTGCAGTCATCCAAGTCTGACTATAGCTCAGCACAGTAGAGTTTATACCTTTCAAGGGGGAGGGATACATAGAGGTGGAGACAATCTAAACAAAGCATGCAAATGCAATACAGGAATCAGCCCGTTACCGGAATTTCTCCATCCCTGATCTCATCAGCATAACAGTGTCATTCAAATGCATAGGTGCTAATCCAATCAGTCTGACAGTACCATTCCAATCAGCATAACTACTCAAAGACTGGGACAGAGGCACCAAGAGCCATTACAAACAAAAGGTGATCGTCTCAGTAATCTGGTTCATTTTACTAACAATAGGAGAACAGGAACAGACAGGAACCTTTTGCTACACTTTGCTTAAGATAATCATTTGTCTGATGTAATTTACCTTAAATGCTAAATACAATGATACTTAATACTTAAAATCAGGACATTTAAGTAGCTTTTATAAATGTGCCTGAGGAAAAAATTTACAAAAAATAACATGGTTTCATATACAGGGCTTAGATTAAGCCAGGATTATTCCATACTTCAAATCAGGACATTTAAGTAGCTTTTATAAATGTGCCTGAGGAAAAAAATTTACAATAGATTTAAAATAACATTTTAAGTTTTATTTTGGAATGAAAATGATTAGATTCTTAGCATTCAAATAGCTCAATATGAATAAATTGGCAGTGCCGATAGCCTTGTGTTTAGTTCGTCGACATATATAGCGCAACTGTGCTCACGGCGACCTGAGTTCGATTCCTGCCTCGAGGTCCTTTGCCGATCCTGCTCCCCTCTCTCCACCCAATGCTTTCCTGTCAGCTCTCCACTGTCCTCTCACATTAAAGGCATAAAAACCCCATAAATATAACTAAAAAAAATAAAAAAATAAATAAAAATGTTTAGGCTGCATTTACACCATACAGACCCAAGATTTTTTAAACAAATCAGATTTTTCCCACCTGCTGACATTTATTATTTATGAAGTCATAACTGACATTAAAGGGATAGTCCACCCAAAAAATATTCTGTCATCATGTCGTTCCAAACCCAAAAGACCTTGCTTCATTTTTCAAACATAAATGAAGATATTTTTAATGAAACCTAAGAGATTTCTGTCCCTCCACTGAAAGTGGTGTTTCTTCCACGATTTTGGGTTTGGAACGACATGACAGTGAGCAAATAATAACAAAATAATCACATTTTTGGGTAAACCATCCTCACCAAGATGGGCATTCTGACTAAAAAGTGCATAAATCATGGTACAAAAGTTTTAGACACAGTAGATGATTCAAAAAAACATTTGTTTTATTTATATATTTTACTTTAGTGCGCACATTTTAAATTTCTAGACAAGTTTGCAAATATCGTAATAAAGCAGCGAGATGAACAAGGAGTTCTACAACATATGGAATGGCCCACGCTGACAGAAATTTGTTAACTGGATTAAGTATAATTTCTGTAATACTGAAAGACTTTTTGCACAGTACTGTACTTATCCAAGAAATATCCATTACTGAAGAAAATCCTCTTACCTCAGTGGAGCCAGTGAACGCTACTTTGTCCACATCCATGTGAGATGCGATGGCTGCCCCTGCTGTGGGACCCATTCCTGGGACAATGTTGACGACACCAGCAGGGAAACCCACCTACAACCAATCAAGATGGTGATCAGGTGGGTAAGCAAAATGACAGTGATCTTGTGCATGTTAACAATGTGCACTTGATGGTGTTTCAACAGTGCACTCAGTATGGCTTCACTCAGTGCCGATCCTAGACTTATGGGGGCCCTACGCAAAACTGTGTTGGGTTGGGGGGAGGGGGTAATGAGTGGTTATGAACGAATCAATGAAACGCATTTGTCCGCGTTTCACTCTCGAATCGCGCTCGCGGAAAGCGCTTGAGAAACAGTGTCTCTTCCGCGGCTCGGTACGCTTTCAACTCGTTTTTTTAGTCTCGAGCAAGACTGTACAACATTCACATTACATGATTTGACTGATTTTTATGTAGAAATGGCGACAACGCACCACATTAAAAGAAATGATCATTCATGTTTTCATAACGGCTGGCCAAATTAAAAAACAAAACTAAAATTAAATCATCTTTGAGAGCAAGGGTGCCCCCTGGTGTTTCGGGGGCCCTACGCAGCTTGCGTATTTTGCGTATAGGGAGGATCGGCTCTGGCTTCACTATTATAGGCTATATAATTATTATACTGTACACTGTCTAAAGAGATGATGCAGGGATGGCCTATTTTTGTAGGCCAAAACCTGGAAACGAGTTCACATTTGAGCAATTCTGGTTCTGAAATTCTGAGTCATTGAATGGCCTAAAAGTCTGTGGTGAACAAGTGTTAAGCTCCCTCCAGTCGCAATCAAAATGCAAATCCAAATTGATATGAAGCGTGACCAATGGGAATTCCATGCGTTACACTGGGGAAAGAGGGACGAGAGGCAGGATTTTAACTTTTCCTGATCTGTAATGCATCAACTGTCCATCAAGGAGCGAATTAAATAGAGTGCAGCAAGAATGAGTCCTAAAACCAAGAAACGGGTTCTTCCGGCTCCATCATTAATTGGTTTTTTGAATGGGTTTTTGGTTAAATGCTTGAAATAAGGTCTGGTTAACACAAGTTCAAGATATTTTCATGTTTTATTCTACAACATAAAATACATCAGTAATACACCTCATTTAAAAAAGAAAAAAAAATCTTTTACTTGTGTTGAAAAAGATGGTGGCTAACAAGAATAATAACAAGAATAATAAACTTTTGTTGGTTGCAGAGCTTATTTTCTCCAATAATCCAAAAGCCAATGCAAAAATCCAGTCAGATTTTTGTCAAAGGAATCAGGGTGATGCCGGTCTGCAAAAATATATCATCACTGCAGCGCTCTATACATAACAATAAGAGTTCAAGTAAACGTGTTATATTATTTTAAGTGCACATATACTGTAGGTAAGCCATTCACCTCTTTGATCAGACTGGCAACATAGAGCGCAGTGAGAGGCGTCTGTTCTGCCACCTTCATCACCACTGTGTTTCCTGTGGCCAGAACAGGACCGAGTTTCCAGGCCTGCATCAACAGTGGGAAGTTCCACTGGAGGACGGTGTGAGGAAACAACAGCGACATGTGAAAGACAGAAAAAAATATTGTATTACTCAGCAAATACATATTCAATTCGAAAATTCCACAGCATATACTTACAGGGATAATTTGGCCACACACTCCAATGGGCTCATGCCTGGTGTAGCAGAAGTAATCACCATCAATGGGAATGGTCTTCCCCTCCCATTTGTCTGCCCAGCCAGCATAATACCTACAGACCAACCAACACCCAACAGAAAAAAACAGAGTTCTGACCTTATGATTAATTTCACTCCCTTTATCAGATTTAACTGCGCACCAATCATTATAAAGAACCTTCAGAACTACTAAAATCAGCAGAGTATCAGATCATATCAGATATTATAAAGCTTGTCAGTGGCAGATATAATACATATATACCACTTCTGAAGCAAATGTCTGCTTTTTTTGTATTTGAAAAGAACGAAAACTCAAACAAATAGGATAAATATTTAAGAGATTCATTATGTTATAAAACAAAGAAATATATGTACGCTCACTCAAAAAATATTTATTTGAATTGCATATAAAACTTCAAGCCATTTGGATTACACAGTTTTGAAGAACTGAACATAGTTCAAATATGACCAGCTGCAATATTTAATTAGTTAAATATGTATGATACTGAATCAATTTGGATTTATTGATGATAAATCTGGTTACTGTGTATTTAAAACACATTTTATTAGTTTATTAGTACCATCCCAGAAATCTTGTATAATTTATGTATGACTGACACATGCATCACGTTAAGTTCATTAATGTAAGGTAAAAACTGTGTCATCTTACATGCAATTCAAATACACGAATCTTAAATTTGGGTGAAAATATTTATTTTAGTGCTGGAATCTGTAGAACTGCTCAGATGTGATTAGTAATCTGCAATGCAAGACATTAATTATGCAACTCAGAGAAAGGACTGAGTTTCCTCAGACTAAAATGTGCAATGGGATATTAATGTAAAGCAATTATTAAGGAAATGCCATACACCAATTTCAGTTTCAACTAGCAAACACTGTGGAGGACAATTCATCATAAGGACATAAAGTTCACCTCAAGCATTTGACCACCATGGGCACGTCCACAGTGTAGGAGACTGCATATGGTTTTCCATTGTCAAGAGTCTCTAGTTCCTATTTAAATGAAATACAAATAATATTAACATCCTGTGGTATTATCGTAGATCAAGTATAAATCAGTGCTGATATATATACTTGAAACTGTTGGAAACTTTTTCCTCGTCGAAGCAGAGACCAGGAGACATTGGGATATGTTTCATACAGAAGTCACTCTTTATTGAGGACTCGAGCGTCGCTGCAGTCATCCAAGTCTGACTATAGCTCAGCACAGTAGAGTTTATACCTTTCAAGGGGGAGGGATACATATAGGTGGAGACAATCTAAACAAAGCATGCAAATGCAATACAGGAATCAGCCCGTTACCGGAATTTCTCCATCCCTGATCTCATCAGCATAACAGTGTCATTCAAATGCATAGGTGCTAATCCAATCAGTCTGACAGTACCATTCCAATCAGCATAACTACTCAAAGACTGGGACAGAGGCACCAAGAGCCATTACAAACAAAAGGTGATCGTCTCAGTAATCTGGTTCATTTTACTAACAATAGGAGAACAGGAACAGACAGGAACCTTTTGCTACACTTTGCTTAAGATAATCATTTGTCTGATGTAATTTACCTTAAATGCTAAATACAATGTACTTCACCTTAGTTTTTCATGTGATGCTATGTCAGAACATAGGATCAGCATATTTAAAACAGATTCTTAAATTTGTAATCCCACAATATGTTTCAAAATGACAGAACCCATGAATGAACAGTGTGGAAATTATAGCAACGAACCAAAAATATCAAAAATCACATGGACTCCCCAAATTATATTTTCCAAAATTACACAATACTTTGTACTAAGTACAAACTGAAGTTGTACTACTTCAGTGTTAAGTTACAAAGTATTTAGACTCTCAGTATTCATCATCTTTGTCTGCAAATATGTAATCTGGTTGGCTTACTCATTTAAAATATTTTCTTGTGTTCTATAATGGCTATCCTTGTTTTTTATTCAAATAAAGTTTTAAAGAGTTAGTTCACCCAAACAAAAATAACGACTTTATTCCACATTTTCGTCTCTACTGCGTCACTGCGTGTGGCGGCGCCGGCGCTGACCCAGATCCGGCGTGATGACGTTATTATGCTGGATCTGGGTCAGGGCTGCCACATAATTAATGACGGAATTTTCATTTTTGGGTGAACTAACCCTTTAAGCAAGCAGTGAGTGAAAAAGCAAGAGAAATGTGCTGAAAAGCTCAGATGTAAATTGTATAATTCATATAATTGGGGCCTTTTCGGATTCTGTCATTGGTCTTTCATTTTGCTGAATCATACTGACAGCATTGTTTTATTCATTCGATAAAACAGCTCAATGTCAATGAGGACAAAGGTTGTTTGAGTGACTCACAGCTAAATAGGCAGCGTCTCTCTCTATGCAGTCTGCTAATCGGCTCAAGAGAAGCCCGCGGTGGGACGCATCCATACGCCGCCAGGGAGACCCAAGCTTGAAGGCATCTTTGGCAGCTTTGACAGCTTTTTCCACATCCGCCTGCATGCAAAAAAACACGAGAGAGAAACATAGTCTGAAAATGTCATGCAAGACTCCATGTGGATGGCCATGGCTGATGTGAGAATGATTCAGGCCAGTTAATGCAACTTTGCCCTATCAGGCCATATTTCTTAATTGGCAGCATTACTTGATATACACTGCACAAAATACAGATATCCTAATGAGTTCATTTCAGTGCCAGAGTCTTTATTAAGTTATGCTTATTACATTATATTTGTGAGGTAACGTTAGTTCAGTTAAGGCTGGCTATTTGGCATGTGTTAACTAAATATGCACGGCTATTTTTAATCCAAGCTCCTGGTTTATATCTGCCATGTTGGCGTAGGAAAGTCAAGCAGATGCATGTTTATCAGTGAGAGCAGGGAGGAGGTTTGTTAAACAAACACAGGTGAGGAGTCAAATAAAAGTAGTTATTTTGAAAGAGATTTTGAAAATGTTGGTAACCAAATGGTTGACATTAACCATTGGCTTCCACAGTATACTATAAAAGTCAATAGCTATTGTCAACCGTCATTTCATTTTTGGGCAAAATACAGTATCCCATGAAGTCATGTTCCTGTCTGTTCTCATATACAGAGAACTAAAAAGGGTGCTGCAGATGGATCCGGGCCGATGGACAAGTCTCTAGCAGGTGAAAATTTAACTGAAAATGGCCCGAGAGTACGGAGAGGGATTGTGTATGAGGTAGATGTAAATAGCCTATCAGCAAACGTCAAGTTGGTAAGTTTTCCCTAGACTTTAGTGGAGTCAGCAGTTCGCTTGACAGTAAATAAGGATCTAATCCTAAAGTGTCTATTTTTTTTAATACCATTGTTTTCCGTTGTTGTTTAAGTGTTATTTTGGTTTCTGATCACCAAGGAGAGGCTACGCAAGGTCCTAAAGATGGCGGCCGCAACAAAAAAGTCGCGTTACTGAAACCCATGAATAGATTCTATTTAATTATATATATATATATATATATATATATATATATATATATATTTATTTATGCCCTAAAAGAGATACACACACACATACTTATTACTGTATCCTGTTCTTCTATATCCGGATTTGCAGTGTAGCTGAAAGGTCATGAAAGGTGCAATCTTTAAACCCAACTCTTAAACATATACTCTTCACAACTCTATAGACCTGGCATGTGTTAACACATTAACTACAGTAATACTAAAAATAATCAGCCCTTGTTATTATTTAATAAAAATGAGTCATATTTGATTTGTCAGTGGAGTGAAACTTAAATTTAGGTCTATTCCTCATACAAAGCTATCATGTTGCTTCAAAAGACTTGGCCCTTTTCAATTTATTGTATTAGAGAAAAAATATCTTGATGCTCAGCTGGTTTAACCAGATAGTCAGCCAGTCTCTCAACCTGACCGGCTGAAAAGTGCCCAAAACCCAAAGAGTTTACCAGCTGAGACCAGCAAACCAACTGCTTTAAGACATTTTTATTTGGCACAGATGTACTTGGATTTTGAATTTAAAATACAAAATTCAAACGCCTACCTTATCGCCCTCTGCGACGTGGCAGATAACCTCACCAGTAGCAGGATTGATGGTTGGAAATTTTTTCTTGCTTACTGCATCGTGCCATTCATTGTTGATGAAAATCTGAAGAGAAAAAGAGACACACTGACATGCTCTGGCATTTGAAAATGTTGAAGTCAAAGTCAACTTTTACTGGTATTTTTTTCGCATTGCAGATCAATGGACAAAAACATAAGAGAACAAGTATTTACATGCCACTGGCAATAAATTATGACAGCTAAAACTAGGGCTGCATGTTATGCAGGAAAAATACAAGGTAACACTTTATTTTGATAGTCCACTTTAGACATTCTACTAACAGTAGGTAACTTTGCAACTAAATGTCAACTAATTCTCATTAATTTGCAACTACATTTCTACTAACTCTTAGAGTAGACTGTTAGGTTAGGTTTAGGGTAAGTATAATAAGTTGACATATACTTGCAAAGGTTCTTATAGTCAGTTTGTTGTATGTTGTGGACCCATCAAAATACAGTGTTAGAAGATATTAAGCAGACAGTCTACTAATATTCTAATGACTGCTGTATTATAGTACATTATAAAACAGTATGCAGTAATAACGTATTGAGTGTAAATTATAATTTTAATTAAAATCATTAATGGATGCCACCTTATTGGGACAATAAAGCCCTCCCTACACCTACCCTAACCCTACCAGATACTTTATTTTCAACTTTTTGATTATATCCTTTATTTTTATTGAAAATAAATGCTTTTCTGAAGTGATTTGAAATTTGAAAAGGGAGAATTTTTTTTTTCCAAAAGGCAGATTTGAACCCGGGTCGATCGCGTCAAAAGGAGTCCAATACACGCTTTACCATCTGCACCACTGGAGCTGACGACTGATGACCGTCTTTTGTAATGTTGACTAGCCCAATCACACATTGGTGGGTGGAATTAGTGTAAATAGCCTCTGCCAAGTGTAAATCAGTCATTAGAGTATTAGTAGACTGTCTGCTTAATATCTTCTAACAGTATTTTGATGGGTCCACAACATACAACATACTAACTATAAGAAATTTTCAAGTATATGTCAACTTATTCTACTAACCCTAAACCTAACCTAACAGTCTACTCTGAGAGTTAGTAGACATGTAGTTGCAAATTAATGAGAATTAGTTGACGTAGTTGCAAAGTTACTTATAACAAATATGAATTTAGGGCTGTAGGAATTGGTCACATTACAAATGGAAATTATAATTGAGCTCATCTCCTGTCATTAATTTATCTGAAAATCAAACTGAATTTCTGGCTGCAGGAAACACTTTAAAGAGCGGAGTGTTGTACAGGTGTTGATGTAGCACCTACACTCAAGATAACAGATTACAACACCAAACTGTTTACATTTATCTGGAAGCACAAACCACATTATATGATGAGATAATCTGTCATGCAAAGATCTGAGGAGAACTCAATGTTTTAGATTTTAAGACTTACAATATTATTTATGAAAACTGCTTTAAAAGGTAATTACACAGGTTAAGTAAAAGAATAGTAATGGTGTTTTACATTATAGTGTAATCTTATTTGATTATAATTTCTTAGTAAGTATGTAATATTGAGTGCTATTAAATGTTCTCTCTCTCTCTCTCTATATATATATATATATTATAAGCAATCTCACCTCACAAGTTTCATAAAAAGATTGTCTACTAGTAGGCTTATGTCCACTTATGACACTTGTGGTACTGCGTTTTAAAATGTGTAAAATTAAGTAAATTTGTAAAATGTAAAAATGTTCTCATTATTATATACATACTGTTAAATAGACCAAAAAATGTATTTGAACATTTTAAAACAAGATCTAAATGTAATAAAAAACCTGTGATTGTTCATATATCCCTCACATGCTTATTTTGTAACACGCACACATACACATACTGTAGTTGTTGTGTGAGTGA
>NW_015551065.1:25243-33946 GCF_001515605.1 Sinocyclocheilus anshuiensis | reverse complement strand
GTGTGAGTGAGAGAGAGAGAGAGAGAGAGAGAGAGAGAGAGAGAGAGAGAGAGAGCAGCTAGCCTGAGTTATGGAAAAGATAAAACAGGAATGGCATTTTCTCGATGGAGGCGGGGTTTGAAAACACGCCAAGTTCATTAACCTTCTGCAAAATGTCTTTTACATTAAATGCAATCGCCATAACTCTACGGCAGAGCAATTAGAGGATCATAAAGATATCATGCTACTTTAGCGTAATGGTAAGTCTGCAAACATTTAATACAAATGTAGTTATAATATGAGCAACATACATGAATGTCATTTTCTACCTGTTTGAATAAACGTGAAGTCTCAGAATTTGGTCGTTACCTTGTTATAGTGAACGTCTGGGTGAACGTTCGGTGCAGGAATCGTTGAATGCTGACATGCTGAAATACGGAAAACTTGAGGAAAAGGTCTAGAGAAAACAGTGCGCAGCATTTTTACTCACTTGCCTTCAACACTGAGACTGTTCAGAGCAGAACGCGTTCGCTTGTTGCCAGATCTCAATATAATTTTGAAGTCGCCATCCGCCTCTCTTTCCTCGTTTCCTTCTCCAACACCTCCACTGCCTCTTATTTTCTTCGACCTGACTCCTGCTAAATCATCTCCTCTCTTTTCCTTCATTCTCACACTTCCTTGGCTTATATCCATACTATCGTCACTATCTCCTATTTCAGACTCTCCCCACTCTGGTCCATTCACAGCATAGTTGTGCCGACCCGCCACAACTTTCTTCCATTCACTATTCTTTTTCATTTTAGTAAAGCCTCGTATTCGACTGTCAACAGACAATCGTATCTTTTTCTCAAGATCATCTGACAGATCACATTTCTTGGTTTGATGTCCCGATGAAGTTTTCACCATATAAGAAAACACTGTTGGTTTTTCAAGCGACCCCGGTCAGACTCCCTCGCGTTCCCCGCCCGCCCTCGCTTAGCCCCAGAGTAAAGGCACTTACTTTCCAGGCCGTGAGCCGAGGAAACAGTAATAACATCCGCGCGTTTACGTAAGACACTATAATTATTCACAATCGGTGTATATCCATTTTCAGCAGAATTATATCAGTATTAACCGAATTAGCGGCGTTTACAACAAATAACTCTGAATGTCAAGGAACGAAAATGTCGAAAACTTGTGGACCTGGCAACAAACAAACGCTGAGAATGCCTGCGTAAAAGTCGTGATTAATCCAAAATCATTTGTGCGAAACGTAACTAATAAATAAATAAAATATAAACATTTTAAAGTATTTAAATACTGTTAAATTATATAGGAAAATACTGAAATAAAATGTACATATGCTGGCTTTTATTATGAAAGACGAATCATGTGACATCCTGAGGCCGTGACAGTCATATGATCGTGGCTTAGGCAAGATGGCGTCACATTTGTTTTGCGGCAGAGTAAACCTAAATATTTTGCGAGAAGCTGCACGAAAAGACCTGCGCGAATTTTTAGACAAATGTTCGGGAAGCAAGGTAAAGCTCTTTGCTTTTATACTAACTAATGCAGATTAGTCTCTAACACTGTCCCTCTTCTGTCACTTTCTCAGATTTGCTCAAAACATACTGACCGCCTAACAATGTGAACTGTACTTTATGTTGTGGTTGCAAATGATTATTAATACAAATATTGTTCAGTGATTCTGTCGGTCGACATGGAACGTTTAGAGCTTTATTATCCTTTAACTGATGTGTTTTCGCAATTCTTGTAAGGCCATTGTTTGGGACGAGTATCTTACAGGACCTTTCGGCTTAATTGCTCAGTATTCCCTTTTGAAGGTGAGAGAAATTGTACCAAAAATACACATTTAGTGGACAAAATATAATTTCATATTTCAAAGACACCGGAGACTGCTTTAATGAGTCTTTTATGCTTTTTCAAGAAGGTGATTGTCTTAATTTTATTTTTAAAAAGGAACATGAAGTCGAGAAAATGTTCACCCTCAAAGGTGGTCGTATACCATCCGCTGCTGTCAAGAATATTGTCTTTTTTGTTCGACCAAGGTTGGAATTGATGGACATCATTGCAGAAAATGTTGCAAGGTAAGTCAACAAATCAGCGTATGAGATTTATCAAATCTGATCTCTTTTGGCAGGACTATCCAGCACTACACTGAACAGTCAAACAATGGCCTGAGACAAGTATAAGCTTTTAATAAAATCTGAACAAACACAATGGTTCCATCACCTTTTGTTCTGTATACTATAAGCTGTTTATAGAACATGCAGATTTTTAATTTTGAGAGGTTTGCTTCCACAATGACAGGTATTTTGATTAAAGAAAATAAAAAGGTAGTTTTAATAATGTGCATTGATTGCTGGCAGTAATGCTGTGTTGCTGGTGATATTACATTTTAATATTTGCATTGCAGTGAGGATAAATTACAACCACGAGAATTCCACATCCTGTTTGTGCCTCGCCGGAGTCTCCTGTGTGAGCAGCGGCTGAAAGAGAAAGGGGTTCTGAACTCGTTCACAAACATCGATGAATACATTCTGGACCTTATACCTTATGATGGAGATCTTCTTTCCATGGAGTCTGAGAGTTCCTTTAGAGTAAGACAGTCTTTGAATGTCAAGTTTATTATGAATTTGTGTTCATCTTCTGAAGGATTTCTGATTCAGCATTAGTCAGACCTTGACTTGAAATATTAATGGATGCAAAATACCATTATTATTATTATTATTATTATTATTATTAAGGTTTTAGGGGACATAGAGGATAGTTCTAAATGCATACAAGTGCTGTGCATATTTAGCTTAATAGAGAAAAGCCTGACACATGAAATAATAGTCCACAAAATTCTTTTCTTATGGAACAGTTTATTTATTCTCAGGCCTGAGCACAGTTATGCAATTTAGTGCAGATGCTGATATTTATATTGGTAAAAAGTAAGATGAAATGCTGATAGCTTGTAATTTAAATCAGCGCCGTTGTTATAACAAACAGACTACTTACATAAAATCATGTTATCACTATCAGTTGTCACTGTGTATCCTAATAATGTGTCTTATAAAGTTTGATGATCAAAGCTCTGTAATTTCAAAACATTTAATGCAATGCAACACAATGATACTTGAGAGTAGACCAAATAAACCTTCCACAAAAGCCTTATATTTGATACTCACATTTTAACATGATTTTTCTAAAAAATGATGTATGGATAATCAAGTAAGTTGCTTCATTAAGTGTACATCTTGAAATATTAATAATATAAAAGTTGTGTGTTATGTTTACTTTATAAAAATCAATAAAGATTTCACAGCAAAAAGACGTGAACATGAATGAGCTGAAGAGGGATGTTTTTACAGTTGTACCATTTAAGACCTTTTACTTGCTAAAATTTTTTAAATGATCAGATGACAGAAGGCATGTAGTAGATTGTATTCAACATGTTTTTCAGTGAAATTTTGATCTTGTTGATAGCTTAGAGGTCTTATTAATGCGCATATCAAATATGATGCTGCAGACTTTATTTTTATTTAAGTTAAGCTGCAAAAGTGTCTCGTTCAAAAATCTGTGATTTCATAACATCAAACATTTGCCAAACTTTGTGCTGACATATGCGTGAGCAGATTGTGATGATCACATAACTGCTTTCTATTATGAAGGAATGTTATTTAGAGAATGATCAGACAAGCCTGTATAACGCTGCCAAGGGCCTCATGACTTTGCAAGCACTTTATGGAACAATACCGCAGATCTTTGGCAAAGGCGAGTGTGCAAGGGTGAGTAGAAAAGCATTTGTGTCAACTTTGCCTATTCTTTTCAAACATTTGTGCCTAATTGTGCCTATTTTCAAACATTTCATGCCATCTAGCATCTAGTTCTTCCTCAGTGGTACTTATTTGTTGTAGTTTTGTTTTACATTGCACTGATTTATTTATTTTTATTTCTCTCTTTTTTTGAAATTTGTTGCATGGTGGTATTGGGCTGTGTCTTTAACAGCATGTGGCCAACATGATGTTGCGGATGAAGAGAGAGTTTGCAGGGAGTCATACTCAAATCCTGCCTGTGTTTGATACCCTCCTCCTGTTGGATCGCAACGTGGATTTGCTTACGCCGTTAGCCACCCAACTTACCTATGAGGGTCTTATCGATGAGATCTTTGGCATCACCAATGGTAAATAAGTTTTAAATTTGTGCAGACATAAAAGAAATACTTTAGAAATATAGAACTTTAAAGCTATAAAGATCGTATAAGGAGATCGATCTCATTTTTCCCAATAGAAGTAACTATTCTACTAGTCTGTCCTGTCATACCTTTTTTGCTTGGACAGGTTATGTGAAGCTTCCACCTGAGAAGTTTGCACAGAAGAAACAGGGAGAAGGTGGGAAAGATCTCCCCACTGAGCCGAAAAAACTGCAGCTCAATTCAGCCGAGGAGCTTTATGCTGAAATACGGGACAAGAACTTCAATGCTGTGGGAGTGGCCCTCAGCAAGAAAGCCAAGATTATATCAGCTGCGTTTGAGGTTTGTGCTGCTTTTGTGAGCCTGCTGGCTGAGACAAACCAAGAACTACTGATTTTAAATACATTTAGAAAGAAAATAAGCCTCCCACTTCCCTCACGATTTTAGTGAACCGTTTGCATTTATTTGATCAAGAACACAGTAAAACTGTTATACTGTGTAATATTACAATTCAAAGGAACTGTTTTATTTTTGAATATAATTATTCCTTTGATCAAAGCTGAATTTTCAGTGTCATTACAGCATCTTCAGTGTCACTTGATCCTTCAGAAATCATTCTAATATGCTGATTTGCTAGTGTTTACCATTAATGATCTGGTTTTCTTGTCTCTGTGCTAGGAGCGACACAATGCAAAAACTGTTGGAGAGATTAAACAGTTTGTTTCCCAGTTGCCTCACATGCAGGCAGCTCGAGGTTCCCTGGCTAATCACACCTCTATTGCTGAACTCATTAAGGACATAACAAGTAAGTCTGAGACCAATCATTTGTACATTCTGAACGGAAGTATTTCTGGGAAACAAAGTCACAGCTCAGCCGCTGCGCATCTCCATTCAAACACAGCGGTGTTTCGTTTATGAATGAACCGCGTTTTTAAACGAATCTAGTGAGTCAGTGATTCATGAAAACTCATTCATAAATACTGTCACTTGCTACCTATGAGGGTCTTATCGATGAGATCTTTGGCATCACCAATGGTAAATAAGTTTTAAATTTGTGCAGACATAAAAGAAATACTTTAGAAATATAGAACTTTAAAGCTATAAAGATCGTATAAGGAGATCGATCTCATTTTTCCCAATAGAAGTAACTATTCTACTAGTCTGTCCTGTCATACCTTTTTTGCTTGGACAGGTTATGTGAAGCTTCCACCTGAGAAGTTTGCACAGAAGAAACAGGGAGAAGGTGGGAAAGATCTCCCCACTGAGCCGAAAAAACTGCAGCTCAATTCAGCCGAGGAGCTTTATGCTGAAATACGGGACAAGAACTTCAATGCTGTGGGAGTGGCCCTCAGCAAGAAAGCCAAGATTATATCAGCTGCGTTTGAGGTTTGTGCTGCTTTTGTGAGCCTGCTGGCTGAGACAAACCAAGAACTACTGATTTTAAATACATTTAGAAAGAAAATAAGCCTCCCACTTCCCTCACGATTTTAGTGAACCGTTTGCATTTATTTGATCAAGAACACAGTAAAACTGTTATACTGTGTAATATTACAATTCAAAGGAACTGTTTTATTTTTGAATATAATTATTCCTTTGATCAAAGCTGAATTTTCAGTGTCATTACAGCATCTTCAGTGTCACTTGATCCTTCAGAAATCATTCTAATATGCTGATTTGCTAGTGTTTACCATTAATGATCTGGTTTTCTTGTCTCTGTGCTAGGAGCGACACAATGCAAAAACTGTTGGAGAGATTAAACAGTTTGTTTCCCAGTTGCCTCACATGCAGGCAGCTCGAGGTTCCTTGGCTAATCACACCTCTATTGCTGAACTCATTAAGGACATAACAAGCAAGTCTGAGACCAATCATTTGTACATTCTGAACGGAAGTATTTCTGGTTCTTTTCTGCTTAAGGTCTGTGGAACGCTGTCAATTATAACAGACAACAATTGTAGCTCATCCCTCAGTTTGCACACAAAAATGAAGGAATTTATTTTATTTTAAACTAGTTTATAGTTCTAGTTTACAGAAAATAATTCTGACTAGTAATATAGAGTGACCAACTAATAACATACTAAGAATAGCTTTTATATTTTATAGCTTGTACCGCCGGTTTCACAGACCAGGCTTAAGCCTAATGCCAGACTAAAATGTAAGTCTGGGCTGTTTCAAATGAAAGAAACTTGCTCTGACAGGGCTCTACAGTGCGACCATTTCAGTCGCACTTGCGACTGAAAACTACTGCGTGCGACTATGAAAACATATTTTTAATAATGATTTCATTTGATTAGTAACTTATTCTTCTTATTCTACTTGTTCTTATTATATGGTTTTATCTAGAATTTTTAAAAAGCTTATAAAAAATATATATTTTTTAATTTGACATAAAAGATTACATACTTTTAATAAAGATAGAAAAATGCCATTACAAAGGTAAAAACAAAATTCTACTGTAAATCACTTTAAGGAGTCAAATATCACCTCGTAATGGGAAGGCTATTTTTTTATCAAATTTTGGTGCTCCTAAATTTTTGACTGTGCTCCTACATTTTTTAAGTTAGGAGCACAAGAAAAATAAGCGTAGAGCCCTGTCTGACTGACCTTAAAATATATCAGTGCCTTTATTTTGTCTCAAGATGCACACCAGTAATGTTTTTTTTCTAAGGCACGTTTATAAAAATTACTTAAATGTCCAAATTGGACTATGGCCTAATCTTGGCTTAGTCTAAGCCCTGTCTGTGAAACCAGGCCATAATTATAATTTATAATTTAATTTGAACAATAGATATTTATAAACATGGCCTGGTTAGAAATGCTGTTGCTTAGAAAGGCTTTGTTGTTTTTCTTACTCTCTTTTCATGCTGTAAACTTAGAGGATTAGCCAGGATTAAGTTATTCAGTTAAGTGCAATTGCTAATTCTACTAATGATGTTTATTTTTAGAATTTCTGCAACAAGTAGTAATCGTTCTTTTGCTGATATCAAGAATAAGCATTTAGTAAAACATAATTTTGCATTTATATCCTGTGATATCCTGAATTATAAATTATATGATAATATTATGAAACCTGACATTAATTCACATTTAGTTTTTTACTTTTTTGCTTTCCTGTGTTTCAGCCTCAGAAGACTTCTTTGACAGTCTGACTGTTGAACAAGAGTTTATGACTGGAGTAGACACAGACAAGGTGCCTTGTTTTGTTTATGATTCCAATGTGAATGAAGTATAATTTAAGAAATTATTTTATGATTTATACAATTTTAAAGGGGTCATATGATGCGATTTCAAGTTTTCCTTTAAAGCATGTCAACATATTCTGTTACACCAAATACACAAAATAATGATCTTTAAAAAAGCATCAAATGACCCCTTTAAAATAAATGCCCGGTTCTTTTGTTGTGTCAAAGGAATAGTTCACCCTAAAATGAAAATTCGCTGAAAATGTTCTCACTCTCAGTCCATGCAAGATGTAGATAAGCTTGTATCTTCATCAGAGCAGATTAGGAGAAATTTAGCATTACGTCACTTGCTCACCGATGGATCCTCTGCAGTGAATGGATCTATTGAACTAAATTTACTGCAAGAGGGTGTACTTACTTACCTAATTTTCCAAAGTATTACATGTGGAAATGCAATGGACCACAATTATTGTTCAAACAGAAAATAATGAAGTTTAGTATACAAGTCCACTTACATCCTCTAATATTTTAGAAATATAAGAAAAATAATTTTTTTTACATGGTACATTTAAATTCTCTGGGAATAGTTTGATTAATTTCTTTGTTCAGTGTGTTTTTTATTGTGATTTTACTCTCAGGCCAAATGCAATGGACCACAATTATTGTTCAAACAGAAAATAATGAAGTTTAGTATACAAGTCCACTTACATCCTCTAATATTTTAGAAATATAAGAAAAATAATTTTTTTACATGGTACATTTAAATTCTCTGGGAATAGTTTGATTAATTTCTTTGTTCAGTGTGATTTTTATTGTGATTTTACTCTCAGGCCAGCACATATATAGAAGACTGCATAGCACAAAAAGACCCTCTGATAAAAATCCTGCGACTGGTGTGCATGCAGTCCGTCTGCAACAACGGCCTCAAACAGAAAGTCCTGGACTACTATAAGAAGGAGATCCTTCAGGTTGGATAGAGGAAATTTCTTTGTGGTTTGCTTTTATTTCCTTTTAGATGGATTTTGTGAATCCATAACAGTGAATTTGAATCACATTTGCCTTGATAACAATCACATTGCAATATTGATGTCTAGGGCTGTCAAAATGGCTGAAAAACTACATTTGAATTTTGTATTTAAATGTTATCAAAATTCGAATTATATGACTATCTGTGAAAAAAGTGCATAATGTTTAAAATAATTTTTATAAACCAATTATAATTAATTAAGTTGCTTAAACAGCTATAAACAAAACAGCATCATGTATGTATGCATAGTTTAATAGAAAGGGCGGAAAGCCAATCACACAGTACATTTTTCATTTAAAAACATGAGATGCAGTGGGATGGGGAAAAAAACCTGCCATAAA
>NW_015551065.1:23411-25084 GCF_001515605.1 Sinocyclocheilus anshuiensis | reverse complement strand
TTTTTGACAGCCCTAGTGATGTCACTGATCTTCTATCAGCGTTGTGCAACAGTCAGTCACTGTTTGTGGTGATGCTAGCAGTGAGTTATAAATGCCATAAACATTTACCATGTTTGTGTTTTGTTGGATTAGACATACGGTTACAAGCACATTCTGACCCTCAAGAACTTGGAAAAGGTTGGGTTACTCAAACCTCAAAGCACCATGAGAAACAACTACCCCACAATCAGGAAAACGCTCAAACTGTGGATGGAGGATGCCAATGAACAGGTTTGACCTGTTGTTTATTTTTAGTAAGGTTCTCTGTTTTTATATAACTGAAAATGGCCGGCACTGGTCAAATGGTCCCCACCCAAATTCACACCAGTGCTTTGAACTAATGGACGCTTTTCACATTACCTTGGATCTCAGAAGTTGTCATAGTTGGGTAAACTTTTAAGAGTGGAAAACATAATTTTTGTATTTCTATTTGCTCCAATAGCAAAAGAGAAAACCCACATTAGTGTTTCTATGACTTTCCAAAAGAAAGAGAGGAAAAAAAAGAAAAAAATAGATATTGATTACGGTGAAAAGAGAGAAAGATATGCTATCACACTGTCAGCCGTTGTGTTAGAAAAACGTACATTAATATTAAAACTAGATCAACAAAATAATAAACAAAACTAGATTTATGGTGTTAATAACTGGAAATGCATCATCGAAGTCAGTGAAAAGGGTCCATGTCCACTTCAAATCTATTAATACATATCGCTCTAGACTTACTGATATAAAAGTTTTATTTAAACATTATTTGGAGTACTACTTGTTCACAATGCACATTTCTTAATATTAAGCCTAAAATGTGTTTTACTTTCATGAGAATTGTATGATCTTTGAATAATATCGGTCTTTAAATGCAAGATATTTATACTGTACCTGAAGTGTACTTGCAATAGTTCCACTTTAGCACAATCAAATATACTTCAGTATATCTTTAGTTGGACTTCAGCACTACTTACGCACAATTAAAGTGCAATTAAGTACAAAATTAGTTCCAATTTAGCAGACTTTAAGTATACCAGTTTAGTATACTAAAAATGCAGTTGCAAAGTATTTTTATTAAGTACATAAATGTATTTGTAGTATACTTAGCATGAATCAAATGGATTTCAAATATATTTTAGTATATTTATTTTTCACTAGGGTGAAGTTGACATACATTCATTAAAGGGGTCCAATTATGCTTTTTGACTTTTTCAACTTTAGTTAGTCTGTAATGTTGCTGTTTGAGCATAAAAAAGATCTGCAAAGTTACAAAGCTCAGTCCAATTCAAAAGGAGATATTTTATTTAACAGAAATCACTTTTTAAAAACTACAACGAACGACTCGTTTGGACTACAACGCATATTTTCCGGGATTTGTGATATCACAAATATCGACGAATGGGACGAGACCTGGTTGAGCTGCACTAGAGAAGGCAACGAGTGTTATCACTATGACGGAGACACGCTAGCTTTCCCAAGGCAGACAAACTTAGAGTGTTTACCATCATCCGGGTTTAAATCGCGCTCAAATTGATTTGATATTGATGCAATATTTACACTGAAGCTCTATGGTCAGGCGCTGAGTGCTGCCAATCACAACACACACTGGCCCAGCTAACCAATCACAGCACATTTCGTATTTCAGAAGG
>NW_015551065.1:15865-22673 GCF_001515605.1 Sinocyclocheilus anshuiensis | reverse complement strand
TTTTTGACAGCCCTAGTGATGTCACTGATCTTCTATCAGCGTTGTGCAACAGTCAGTCACTGTTTGTGGTGATGCTAGCAGTGAGTTATAAATGCCATAAACATTTACCATGTTTGTGTTTTGTTGGATTAGACATACGGTTACAAGCACATTCTGACCCTCAAGAACTTGGAAAAGGTTGGGTTACTCAAACCTCAAAGCACCATGAGAAACAACTACCCCACAATCAGGAAAACGCTCAAACTGTGGATGGAGGATGCCAATGAACAGGTTTGACCTGTTGTTTATTTTTAGTAAGGTTCTCTGTTTTTATATAACTGAAAATGGCCGGCACTGGTCAAATGGTCCCCACCCAAATTCACACCAGTGCTTTGAACTAATGGACGCTTTTCACATTACCTTGGATCTCAGAAGTTGTCATAGTTGGGTAAACTTTTAAGAGTGGAAAACATAATTTTTGTATTTCTATTTGCTCCAATAGCAACCCACATTACCCACATTAGTGTTTCTATGACTTTCCAAAAGAAAGAGAGGAAAAAAAAGAAAAAAATATACGGTGAAATATGACTTTCCAAAAGAAAGAGAGGAAAAAAAAGAAAAAAATAGATATTGATTACGGTGAAAAGAGAGAAAGATATGCTATCACACTGTCAGCCGTTGTGTTAGAAAAACGTACATTAATATTAAAACTAGATCAACAAAATAATAAACAAAACTAGATTTATGGTGTTAATAACTGGAAATGCATCATCGAAGTCAGTGAAAAGGTCCACTTTCCACTTCAAATCTATTAATACATATCGCTCTAGACTTACTGATATAAAAGTTTTATTTATTTGGAGTACGGAGTACTACTTGTTCACAATGCACATTTCTTAATATTAAGCCTAAAATGTGTTTTACTTTCATGAGAATTGTATGATCTTTGAATAATATCGGTCTTTAAATGCAAGATATTTATACTGTACCTGAAGTGTACTTGCAATAGTTCCACTTTAGCACAATCAAATATTCTTCAGTATATCTTTAGTTGGACTTCAGCACTACTTACGCACAATTAAAGTGCAATTAAGTACAAAATTAGTTCCAATTTAGCAGACTTTAAGTATACCAGTTTAGTATACTAAAAATGCAGTTGCAAAGTATTTTTATTAAGTACATAAATGTATTTGTAGTATACTTAGCATGAATCAAATGGATTTCAAATATATTTTAGTATATTTATTTTTCACTAGGGTGAAGTTGACATACATTCATTAAAGGGGTCCAATTATGCTTTTTGACTTTTTCAACTTTAGTTAGTCTGTAATGTTGCTGTTTGAGCATAAAAAAGATCTGCAAAGTTACAAAGCTCAGTCCAATTCAAAAGGAGATATTTTATTTAACAGAAATCACTTTTTAAAAACTACAACGAACGACTCGTTTGGACTACAACGCATATTTTCCGGGATTTGTGATATCACAAATATCGACGAACGGGACGAGACCTGGTTGAGCTGCACTAGAGAAGGCAACGAGTGTTATCACTATGTCAGAGACACGCTAGCTTTCCCAAGGCAGACAAACTTAGAGTGTTTACCATCATCCGGGTTTAAATCGCGCTCAAATTGATTTGATATTGATGCAATATTTACACTGAAGCTCTATGGTCAGGCGCTGAGTGCTGCCAATCACAACACACACTGGCCCAGCTAACCAATCACAGCACATTTCGTATTTCAGAAGGCGGGCCTTCATTTGATACAGGAACTATTCGAGCCGTTCATGCCAGACTGGGGAGAGAGGTGTTGTAATAATGTAAAATATGTGAAAAATAATGTGTTTTTAGAACAACCTAGTATGAGAGCCTGTTCTAGTACACCCCCAAAACAAAATCAAGACTTTGTAAAAGAGCATAATAGGACCCCTTTAAATGACCTTGTGAGCAGTTAGTTAAAAGTGATTGTAAAAATGCCTTAGAAAATTGCAGTTAGTTTTGAGAAATGATTTACAGCAGCATTTGTGTGGGAAGCTTATTGTTTTTAGCCATTTGAATTCCAAGTTTACTGTGCCACATCTAAGGACAACATGTTATTCATGGTTTTGGGAATGACTAATGCGTGTTAACTTTCCTTTAGAACCCCAATGACATCTCGTATGTGTACAGTGGCTATGCGCCACTCAGTGTTCGTCTGACACAAGTGCTCGCACGTCCTGGTTGGAGGAGCATAGAGGAGGTGCTGAAGATGTTGCCTGGTCCACATTTTGAAGAAAGACAGCAGGTTCCCACAGGCCTTCACAAGAAACGTTAAGTGATGACCATTGACATGATTTACTTCGTAAAAGGATGGTCATTCTAGATCAGTAAAACCATCATAGTCTTTACCATCTTATAGTAATAAACTTGAGCTAGCTTGTAAAATTTGCTGCCACAAGCAAAAAAGCAACGTAAGAGCAGACTGAAGTGCTTCATCTTAGCTGTTAATCTTAGCTTATGCTGTCTGCTTGTATTGTCACAAAATGTAAACTATATTATCACAGCTCTAATCTGTGAAATATGCTTTGAAACATGTAGTGTGTATAAATAAAAGTGCTGTATAAATAAAAGTCTTGATGCATATTGTTGTAACATTTCTCTATTTTGATAATTGATTGAGAGAATATTCTCCTTCTCTTTAATTTGCAGGTCAGCCAGGAGAAAACAGAACCACCCTTGTCTTCTTCCTTGGCGGTGTGACGTATGCTGAAATTGCTGCTCTACGGTTTTTGTCTCATGTGGAAGATAGTGGGACTGAGTACATTATTGCAACCACCAAACTTATCAATGGCACCAGCTGGGTAAAGTCTCTCATGGACAATCCTGAGGAAAACTTACCTTAAAGCTGCCTGTTATCTGTCTGTCATAAACCCAGACTTTAATGTTTTGTGTACATATAGAATGCAAGTTACATCAAACTGTTGATGCTGTTTTGTCTGATAATTTTTAATGATTATGAGAGGGGTTGAAATTGCTGTTGCCTGTTGCGATACTAATTTATTTATGAGAAAACATTTGTGAAAACAGCCACCTGCATCTAATCTAAGCTGCAAGGTTTGTGAGTCAATGGGTTATGCAGTGTATAAACATACTAATGTGATATATAACCTGATTTTTCAAACAGAATTAATTTCAAGAAACCACCATAAATTATTTGGTATGTATTGGTAACTTTTTTTTTTGATGATGCAATTCCAGGTCAAGTTAAAAAGGTCTATGTTGGCTTTAGCACATTTATGTAATAATTTGTTTATCGAAATGACTAAATTGAATTAAATGTTGAACTCCTTTACAAGACTGAAAGAGAGCAGGGCACATTATTCAGCGAGTTGGATAGACAAATGTAAAAGGTTATAAATAATCAAAAATTCATATTTGAATGCCTAATAAATACCAACTCAATTCTTGGATTTGAAGTGAGTTGTCAAACCTGTAAATTCAAGTTTAAATTGGAACAAAATACAATTAAAATTACTTGAAATTTAAAGATGGTACTCCAGGAACGTGATTGGAACTGCCCATAAACAACTTACACCAAATGCAGACGTTAAGAATTAAAATACAGTATATTATAACAGTTAATTTACTGTAACATTTGAGGAAAAACACACGAGCTGTCAAAACTGTTGTTTTTGCATAAACCTAATAAGGACACAAATTAAAATGATTGCAATTGTTGTTCATTTTTTGTTGTAGTTTTGTTAAATATGTTACGTATAGATTTTTTTTAATAATCTCATTTGCTATGAGAAAACTGTTGTGCGTAGATACTGTATTACATAAGTAATCTGCCACCTTGGGCTCTAGATAGTAACATTAGTATTCACAATGTCCAGTAGAGAAAACCATTATCAAGACTATAACTATTGTCAAGACAACATCATAAAACAGCACAAAATCACAGCACTTAAATTTGCACCTTTTTAGGTTGTGCTTTTCAAAGGTGTTATGTTTGTTTGATTTAACAAACTCCTGAATCTCTCTTGATAGAGTCTGATCTTTCTCTTCCAGCAGACAAAGGAACAGACTGATGGATCTTTTTCAGTGGAAAGTCTTAAGCTGTAGACTTTCCTCTGATGAATCACAGAATCTTAAAGATCTCAGTGCAAGAACCTGATCTTTCTCTTCCAGCAGACAAAGGAACAGACTGATGGATCTTTCAGTGGAAAGTCTTAAGCTGTAGACTTTCCTCTGATGAATCACAGAATCTTCCTTAAAGATCTCAGTGCAAGAACTTCTTGTTCTTCTGATGTGTGAGATGATTCTCCTGGCTTGATGCTCATTACTGATTCTCTTCCTGAAATATTCCTGATATGTGATATGTGAATGATAGGCACTTTCATTGAATTGTCACTTTTCATTGATATACTAATGAGATGCTGCTTTGTGATTCTACTGATTGATAGAGCAAACTAAGATGTGAAAATATGTAAGGAACCAGCATATCTTTGTTTATCCTTCTGTACTGCAAAAGCTATTATGATTTAATATCATGTCTCACTCGAGGTCAGCGGTCACTGTTCCTCACTGAATTCAGGTGGCACACCGTAGACATGTTACTCTTCATAGACACGCAGCTGGGCAAATACATACAGCTTAAAATGAATCAAAATAATCTGCAAAATAAATCATATAAGTGTATACAGCCATTGGTCACTAAATAACTCTTCACATGTAGCTTCAGTTGCAGAAGCTCTTTCTCAAGCATCTTATATAAGCCTACAAATGCATTTGAATTACTTTTTTTTTTAATTGTTATTTTTGTATGTCATAATACTATAATCCAGGTATTATTTTAATTATCTGTAGTACGATGACAATAATACTAATTATTTTATTTTATATGTTTTATGTTTAACATGTTTATAATGTCACACTTACTACTACTAATATGTGGTGATAGGTGGTTTAGTTCATCGTCACGAGCACAAAACTACATTTTTTATTCAGTCATTCATTCATTTATTTGTTGTCGTTTTGCAGCCACGTGTGTGACGTAAGTGGTGACGTTCGTCGACCAATCTAATTCAATAAATCAAAACTTCCAACTGATTTAACGGTCACTACCGATCGAAATGTGAGGAAATGAGGATTTTCAAGTGTACAAACTGAACAAAGTTAGTGAAATACACACAAATTATCCTAACAGTGGTAGCTATATGTATGAATGTTTGTTTTTTACTTAATTCCGAAAGGTTTTAGGCTATTGCTTGCTGACTGAATTCAGTATCAGTAAACGGACGGGGGACTTACTGTTTTTTCCTCGTAACTTACTGGTCAAAAATCACATCGACATAAGTGCAGCTAATGTTATGGTGTTCCAGAAATAATAGCGCAGATTTTATTGCAGATGACACTTGAAGACCCGCATGAGACCAGGGAGCTGGAGGATGAGGTGTCTGTTCATTCTCCCAAGCAGCACAATGTTCGTGCGGGGAATGCGTTCATTTCCATAACATGCCTGGCATCGGTAACACTGTCTCTGTATGAGGTAAGATGTTTTCAGACATTTGTCTGTTAGTGTGAGTCAACACCTGGAGGTCGTAGTGAAAACTTATTGTTTTTAATGTGCTTTAATGAATTTACTCCAAAAAGAATCGATTCCGAGGTGTTGGGAACCGAGAATAGGAATCGGCTTTATGAGCCTTTTCAGTTCAGTAACGTTAGAGCTATATTAATTCGCATGTCTGTCGCTCGTTAATAGTGGACAACTAGGACAATTAAACGACTTTTGTAATTTCATAATTCTTCATAACATAAACCTCATAATTATAACAGTGATTAAGCATATGCTTGCAATATGTTGTACTCTTTAGATGCTTTTGGAACTTCTGTTTTTAGGGATTTTTTTTCTGGATTATGTTGAATTTTTTTAATTATCATTTTTTCCTGCAGTCAGTTTTAATGGTTAAATTAAATTGTAATAATCAAAAAGCATGTTTAATTATTTGAAATAATAAAACATACAATTTACAAATTCAGTGAGATTATTATTACATTTTAATAATCTAAATGCATGTCTAATCAACAGAATTTATAAAACGTATATTTTATTACAATTATTACAATAATATGGCCATATGAAATGTTTTGTTTTTTCAAAATGTCTGTTTTATTTTTCTATATTTATGTTTAATACAAATTTATTATCGAAAACTGTGATAATCAAAGCAACGCATAAAACATTATAAATGTAATCTTTTAAAGTTTAAATAAAAATGTAACAATTTCTTTTAATTATTGGCAAACAAAAAGTGCCAGCAGGGGTTTACTTTAAAAATTAAAACATGGAAGAAAAATAGTGTGATTTGCTTAAAATTTTATAATAATTTATTATTATTATTACTTGAGAAGTACATTCTATTGTACAATAGTATTATATTATGACGGGTTGTCAAGAAGATTTTTGAGTTTTGAATGGATTCTGTAATTCTGTCCAAATTTTCCGCATCACGGAAATCATTTCGTGGACCCCCTGGCTATGAGTTATGGACCCCACTTTGAGAACCCCGGGTTTATTACATTGCACACAATATGATATAATATAATTTAGTAATATAATATATGTGACCCTGGACCACAAAACCAGTCATAAGGGTCAATTTTTCAAAATTGAGATTTATACATCATCTGAAAGCTGAATAAATAAGCTTTCCATTGATGTATGGTTTGTTAGGACAGGGCAATATTTGGCCGAGATAGAACTATTTGAAATCTAGAATCTGAAGGTGCAAAAAAATCAAAATATTGAGAAAATCATCTTTAAAGTTGTCCAAATGAAGTTCTCAGCAA
>NW_015551065.1:15323-15849 GCF_001515605.1 Sinocyclocheilus anshuiensis | reverse complement strand
CCAATCAATAAATGCATGTCTTTTTCACTTTGCCACAGCAGACTGTTAAAGTTCTAAGGGGTTTTAATGTTTGAATTAGGGATGTCAATTTTCGATCATTTCCATGATCGATCGTCGTTTAAATTAACGATAAATTAATTGATTAATCGTTAACCTTAATACAGCAAAATGCGTCTATTGCAGCAGCACGCAGTCACCGGCATGACAGGATGTGCAAAAGCCACTCAAAAAAAAACCCGCTTTCTCACCCGAATTAAAGGGGTTTTAGTCTGAATAAAATGCTAGTAGCAGGATTGTAAAATGAATAGATGTGATTATGATCATTTGATAAAATGAAGAGAGCTGAGATGATTTTACTTTATTATCCCGTCACGGAGACCGCTGAACGCGCCTCTTTAAAGGGGTCCTATTATGCTCTTTTGGGGGTGTACTAGAACATGCTCTCATGCTTGGTGGTTCGAAAAACACATTATTTTTCACATAATTTACATTATTAAAATACCTTTCTCCCCATCCTGGCACAAAC
>NW_015551065.1:4002-13295 GCF_001515605.1 Sinocyclocheilus anshuiensis | reverse complement strand
TGTTCGATTTATTAATTTGTTCCCTCATTTTAGTTAAATCATGGGTTATTTAAGGAACAAAATTAATGAAACATGGACAGTGGCCACAAATTAATAAGTTGTAGGAACGAATTAACAAGTTGTAGGAATGAATAGTCTATCTGTCCTGTGTCCCACAGCCCTGCAAAGAGCAGAGCCCGATATGAAAGAATTATCTGGGGAAATGACTTAGTTACTACATTTCTATTGCTTTCCATGTTGAAGAACTTTGCGTTGTTTCTATTTTAATGTACTTTTAAAGTTTAAATCACATTAAAAGCTTAATTTGTACATTATGAATGAATGATGATGCATTTATATACCGTCACCATCTTGCAGCCGCTCGCACGTGTTTTGCGCATGAGCCGCACGTAGCCCAAAATTAAACAGCTTAATCGACAGCTTTAATCGATTGCATCTCTTATCGACAATTAATCGATCATCGATTAATCGTTGACATCCCTAAATCAAACATTAAGTTTTAATATATTTACAGTAGGAAATGTACAAGATATCTTGATGGAACATGATGTTTACTTAATATCCTAATGATTTTTGGCATAAAAGAAAAATCAATAATTTTGACTCATACAATGTATTTTTGGCTATTGCTACAAATATACCCCAGCGACTTAAGACTGGTTTTGTGGTCCAGGGTCACATATTACACTGTACAGTAAGGTGACCCTTATTGTTGGACTTTTGAAATCTTCTGCTCTCACCCAGTCAACTCCCCTTCATGAAAAATGGAAACAAACCAGATTTAACTGAGATTAGACTATGTTTGGGGTGTGCTCAACAAAACTGAAATTGTCTTAATGGCCATAACAGCATGTAATTAGTAATTATACAATACTATTACTAAACTGTGAATTAGGTTAAAAACGAGAACACAGAACAGTGTTGTTAGTCTTAAAATGTTAAATTTAGCACGCTGACATGTTGCACCATTGTGCTTCAGGTGTCTCAAGTTCGAGTCCTGGCTTGCAGACTTTTCCCGATCCTGTCTGCTTCCTGTCCACTTACTGTCCTATCAAAATAAAGGCATAAAACGGCAACAACAAAAAGTTAAAGTTACAAACAACGCTGTTGATGAGAACTGATTTTTAAAAAACTGCGATCTAGATTGCGATGACAATCTGACATGTCCATCAGCCGCAAAGTTCTTGCAGACGTAGAAGCAGAATGTTAAAAAGTGAAATGACTGAATTGGTGAAAAACGTGAACTTGGAACAAAACTGAGACCTGATCTAGATATTTATGATGTTTCGACAAGTCCTTTAACCACAGTATTCTTGCGGGGACCTGGAAACAGATTTTGGTGCTCTCTGACATTCTGCATAATGAACTGCGTTTGTTCTTCAGTCTTTGAGAGGAGTCCGTTGTACTCTTGAATAAGCGCAACACCTCTTTCTTGCATTTGCATTGTTTGCCCAGGTACCAGGAACTTCATTTACTAAGTCCTGGGGCCAGTTGCATAAACTGTTTAGACTAGTCTTAAAAAGTTAGTCATCTAATTTTTTTTTTCTTCAAGACTTGTCATAACTTTTTAAATTCAGTTATGAAAAGGTAGATTTGTCTTATTTGTATTGGAAAAGTAAGACTGATTACCCCTTACTAGGTCAAACTAGTTCTTAAGACACAGTCTTAACTTGGTGGCTATGTTTATGCAACTGGCCTCTGATGGAGATCAAGAACAACAAAGAAGTTGCGAGTGTTCTGCCATTGTTGTGACATGTTGCCAAGTATGGTAACCCATACTCAGAATTTGTGCTCTGCATCTAACCCATCCAAGTGCAGTGAGTAGTGAACACACACCGTGAACACACACCCGGAGCATTGTGCAGCCATTTGCTGTAGTGCCCAGGGAGCAACTAGGGGTTCGGTGCCTTGCTCAAGGGCACCTCCGTCGTGGTACTGGTAGTATGTCACCATTCACCATCAGGTGTCACGATTGCCCTGAGTTTGGCAGATATTTGGGCTTCCCTCGACTAAAGATTTATCTGGTTGACTAGAGTCTGGTTGAGTTCATTTTAACCATTAGTCGACTAAGCGTACATTTATTAATAAACTATTTAAATCATAATAATGAGCCTTTAAATGCCTACATAGCCTAATAAGAGCTCAAGCACACGCATAGAGCTAGCCACAGCAAACCGGCAGAAGTAATGATTATGAATGTGTCAGGGAAAAACTGTAAGGAGGCTGCATTAACATTTTAATAATTTATTGATAAACTAGTGTTTTGTGCTCAAGTTCACAGAGACAGAGACGGCAGAAAGCACATCCTGTTTGCTTTCATTATTTTACAAATTTGACTCATACAATGTATTTTTGGCTATTGCTACAAATATACCCCAGCGACTTAAGACTGGTTTTGTGGTCCAGGGTCACATATTACACTGTACAGTAAGGTGACCCTTATTGTTGGACTTTTGAAATCTTCTGCTCTCACCCAGTCAACTCCCCTTCATGAAAAATGGAAACAAACCAGATTTAACTGAGATTAGACTATGTTTGGGGTGTGCTCAACAAAACTGAAATTGTCTTAATGGCCATAACAGCATGTAATTAGTAATTATACAATACTATTACTAAACTGTGAATTAGGTTAAAAACGAGAACACAGAACAGTGTTGTTAGTCTTAAAATGTTAAATTTAGCACGCTGACATGTTGCACCATTGTGCTTCAGGTGTCTCAAGTTCGAGTCCTGGCTTGCAGACTTTTCCCGATCCTGTCTGCTTCCTGTCCACTTACTGTCCTATCAAAATAAAGGCATAAAACGGCAACAACAAAAAGTTAAAGTTACAAACAACGCTGTTGATGAGAACTGATTTTTAAAAAACTGCGATCTAGATTGCGATGACAATCTGACATGTCCATCAGCCGCAAAGTTCTTGCAGACGTAGAAGCAGAATGTTAAAAAGTGAAATGACTGAATTGGTGAAAAACGTGAACTTGGAACAAAACTGAGACCTGATCTAGATATTTATGATGTTTCGACAAGTCCTTTAACCACAGTATTCTTGCGGGGACCTGGAAACAGATTTTGGTGCTCTCTGACATTCTGCATAATGAACTGCGTTTGTTCTTCAGTCTTTGAGAGGAGTCCGTTGTACTCTTGAATAAGCGCAACACCTCTTTCTTGCATTTGCATTGTTTGCCCAGGTACCAGGAACTTCATTTACTAAGTCCTGGGGCCAGTTGCATAAACTGTTTAGACTAGTCTTAAAAAGTTAGTCATCTAATTTTTTTTTTCTTCAAGACTTGTCATAACTTTTTAAATTCAGTTATGAAAAGGTAGATTTGTCTTATTTGTATTGGAAAAGTAAGACTGATTACCCCTTACTAGGTCAAACTAGTTCTTAAGACACAGTCTTAACTTGGTGGCTATGTTTATGCAACTGGCCTCTGATGGAGATCAAGAACAACAAAGAAGTTGCGAGTGTTCTGCCATTGTTGTGACATGTTGCCAAGTATGGTAACCCATACTCAGAATTTGTGCTCTGCATCTAACCCATCCAAGTGCAGTGAGTAGTGAACACACACCGTGAACACACACCCGGAGCATTGTGCAGCCATTTGCTGTAGTGCCCAGGGAGCAACTAGGGGTTCGGTGCCTTGCTCAAGGGCACCTCCGTCGTGGTACTGGTAGTATGTCACCATTCACCATCAGGTGTCACGATTGCCCTGAGTTTGGCAGATATTTGGGCTTCCCTCGACTAAAGATTTATCTGGTTGACTAGAGTCTGGTTGAGTTCATTTTAACCATTAGTCGACTAAGCGTACATTTATTAATAAACTATTTAAATCATAATAATGAGCCTTTAAATGCCTACATAGCCTAATAAGAGCTCAAGCACACGCATAGAGCTAGCCACAGCAAACCGGCAGAAGTAATGATTATGAATGTGTCAGGGAAAAACTGTAAGGAGGCTGCATTAACATTTTAATAATTTATTGATAAACTAGTGTTTTGTGCTCAAGTTCACAGAGACAGAGACGGCAGAAAGCACATCCTGTTTGCTTTCATTATTTTACAAAAGTGCAATGTTTTGTTGTTATTGTGAGTGCACACAAAGTAAACATAGAGTCTTTACAGATTTGAAAGATGTTTTACTCTTATCTGTATTCAAAAATGACATAGTCACTGCTCCTGCAGTGAGCATTACTGTTCAGCTTCCACACCCAGCACAGACACTTGAATAGCGCACATTTTTCTAGATTAACATTAGATTGAGAGGCCATGTAAAGTTGCTACTACTTACATATTTCAGATGATAAGCCATATTTAAAGTCCCCATGAAATAAAAAATTAAGCGTTAGCGTTAGTTCTGGCAGGTCATGTGAGTCAAGCTTGCATCAGCTGATTCTCAGCTGATCACATCTACCTATAGGAATACGACACCTATCGCGGCATTCCTATATAAGCTCTATTCAGTATTATTCAGCTGCTTTTCAGCTTGCTCAGGAGCAAATTACCCTCCTCCATCCCCAGCTCCTCCTTTCGCCACAGTCAGGACTTGGCTTTCTGATATTCCTTGCTAATCAGACTCCTTTATCTTGAATAAAGTGTTACACCGCACACACACTCTGCTCCGGTCCAGAGACACGATAGCACGGAGCGGATCACATGCGCGAGTCGGCGCAGACCACAAAATGTATCGGAGCTATTTGAATTTTACACAGAATGCTATATTTTATAGCAATATGGATGAGATTGTGGCTGGCATACCGTGTCAAATGCAGCTTTACGGAGCTCAACGGCTCTGAACGGCTCTAGCCCAAGCTGTGATATAAACGAACGCTATTGGCTATTTTAAAAAGGGGCGGGGCTGCTTGATATGTCCCGCCCTGTCTTCCTGTTTCAGTTAAAATGACGTCAACACATAGAGTAACGCTGCGTGTTTCTAAGCATTTCAGGGGACCTTTAAGGGCGATTGATAGGTGAGCATTTGGATGTCCTGCCTGATGTACTGTATTACCACAAAGACCAGCCGTTAACAATCTGTCCGTCATGGACTGCGTGACTTCTCCTTTGGATTTTTTTTTTTCTGTGACTAAGTGACTAATAACATTTTGGTCGACCAAGCCTCTTCTCGTTGACTAACGGTTAGTCGACTATTAGGGGCAGCCCTAATTTTTAGTCTCATTCCATCCCTGATGGATTATTTTGCACTTCAATGAAAAGTACTTTTCTATAATTAAAAAAATGAATCTGTATGTCTTATAAGTAATTAAAACAAATTGTGAAACAAATTGAGCTTTACTTCATTCAGACTTTAGCCACTTTTCCACTATCAGGTTGAACGGTTCTAAGAACTGTCAGGTACGGTTCCAGATGTATTTCCACGTGAGCCTGGTATGGCGCGGCACGATTACAAACCGTTCTCGGTCCGGAAATCTCGGCACGGTTAGACAACCGTGCTGAGCCGTGCTGGTAGAGTGTGTGTGCGTGATGTTGCCACTCTGTTGCCTGGCTACCAATTTCTCCATAGCTGGCTAAGCGGAAGCGCACTATTTGATCAAACAGCCAAGTAAACAGCATACGCTACGTTCAAGAAAAAATGTCTGAGACAGTTTGGTCTGTGGAGGAAACATTTGCGCTTATTGATATTTGGGCAGAGAGAAAAATTCGCCTTCTGTTTATTTTATTTTTCGCATCAAGAGTTGTGTCCTTTTTCTGTTATTTAACGAAGTAAATATCAGATAAAAAAGGAGTCCCAAAAAAAAGAAATATCTGATCATCGTCCATATCGTTGTTTACATTAAACTTGCGTTACCAAGGCAACGACTGACACATTTGTATTACATTCCAAAGAGCTCCGTTATCAGCGCCACAGTAGAAAATGAAACCGTATCCGTGCTGACTGGCCCGGATCGGCACGGAATGGAATGGTTAAGCAAAGAGAACCGTTTGGCCCGATAGTGGAAAAGTGGCTTTTGTTTGTAGTAGTGTTATCAAATGTACCATTACTTTGGTAGCAAGTCAGTACTGAAATTTAAAAAATGTAATGATATCAATCATTCTGCAGGACCAGTGGTACTGAGTACTGGGTCAATTCAGGTACCTCTTATGCTGTGTGTGCACTGCACAATTTTAGCCCCAATTTTCAATCGCTGACAGTTTTGTGGACATCACAGACAAATGCCCAAAATAGGAGGCAAAACAGTACTAATTAACGTGTGACAATTGTGTAGTGTGTGTTATCGAATATGCGGTATGAGAGAAACACCGATGCCTGTGAGATGCCTGTTGGCGACTCAAAGTCCTGAAGTGTAAAATGTTTAGACAGGAAATTACATTGGCGATGACCTCCAGCCAATGAGAGAGCACTGGGACGTGACCTAAAGACAACGACGAGTTAATAATATTGAGAAGCGGGCAAGGGAAAATTCAGGGGTGAAGTCAGTCATATGCTGTATTCATACCATATTGTGATACTGTAATTTCGAGATGACAACACGTGACATTCTACTTGGAGCTGTTCACACCCTTGGACTCTGATCTATGGCACTATCGATGCCTAAACATAGCGCCTAATGAATCTGAGTTGGTCAGGTGTTACAGTTGTAGCTCTCTGAAAATTCCCAGTTCACAAGTTGTAATTACAAGTTCTACGAGGACATCATGCTTTTTTTCAAGTTGGGCCACGTTCACACATCAGCAGTATACGGGTGACAGTTCTGTATTTGAGTCCTTAATACGGTTACGCATCACACACAGTACGGTTATTTACGGGTATGACAACCGCATTCTGTAACTTAACTCACACCAGTAAATTTTCAGGACTCACTACCGCATTCTCGGAACACACGCGCTGCCCGGCAACATTGCTCAAAAAGTTGCCCTGTGTATGATCAGCCTAAACGGAACAAGACTGGACAACTAGTTGTCTGTCACATCATACAGTGCGAGAGAGAGCCGCTCTGCTGCACAAACGCGCTTGGTGTATCCCGGCCTTTAGATAGAGCTGTTAATGACGACAGCAAACAAGAGGGAGAATGTGAGCACTGTGTGCGCAGGCGCTGCTTTTCTCAGCGCCATCAAAATAAAAGTCTGTTGCGCCATCAAAATAAAGGTCCAGCCTCGAACGCATCGGCCAAACAGAAAAAACGTATCGCCCGATGCTGATATTTGAAAAATGCCAAATATTGGCCAATATATTGGCCTTGGCGATATATCGGTCGACCACTATATTATTGTTTATATTGAATTTATTTAAAATATTCTTTTTATTTATTATTTTTAATTAAGTATTGCTTTGTATGGTTGTCTTGTGTTTTTGTGTGTATGAGTCCTCTATAGGAGGTAGAGCGGATATTATCTTTTACCGCGCTTACAGGAGATGGCGTGCACACAAGAAAGAGCAGAGTAGAGGCCATTAAGTTTATGCTTGTTTATGGAATTACTTATAAGCTATTTGTTTGTGTTTTAAAAGTAAAATAAATAAGAAATGCATTTTCGGCAATCACATGATTTTGCTAATCGTTGAAGAAAGAGGATTGCGATCCATCAGAAAATAGATTTTTTTTCTCCCACCCCTAATGCCGGGTTTACACTGCATGAATTTCAAACTCGTCGGATCGCTGCTCTTCTCACACTGCACGACTGTCAGGGGTATCATCTAGTTCAGTGGTCAGGAACCTATGGCTCACGAGCCACAGCTGGCTCTTTGACAAAAATCATGTGGCTCACCAGATCTCTCACCCTTTACCAACAAATGATCTATTACAAAAACTATACATCACTAGAGATCAGCAATTCCTTTGTTGTAGAGACCACATAAGCTGATAAAATGTTTAAAATAATAATAAATTTTTTGTACTGGCCAAAGTGCGTATTCAGTGCTGTTCGCGAGAGTCACGACAGCAAATCACTGACGTTTCTATGGTAACGTAGAGCTCCTGCACTCAGATTCGTAACGCTAGCTTGTTTGTGGTTATAGCAAAAAGAAAGATTTTTTGAACAGCAGTAAAAGTGTAAAAGTATGTAAAAAAAAATTTGCAGGACTGAAACATGTACTTTGTTTTATAGAAAATGGTGTTCTCCTGTGCCAAGAGCCAGTATGAAAACTTTTTTTTTTAATTATGTCCCCACTGGATGCAACAAATGCCTCATTTATAATGGGTTTTAATCAGTGCTTAATTTGTAAATGAAACATTGACGGATCCATATCAGCAGTTAAAAGGCGCCGTGACCGAAACTGACAATACAACTTCAGTTTTCCCGGAACATTCAATGACGTCACTAAACGGTGATGACACAACTATAAGAGCATCGTTCACAAGTTTCTGCATGGACCTAACTATACAGCCTAGGTTTTCCAATCCTGGGTCAAAAATTGGTCGCCTGGATGATTTAAGGCAAATATATGCAAGTTACATTAAAAATAACACAATTTGTTTACATAAAAATAAAATACAATCATAATCTATATAGAAAAGGTATAAATATGCGAAATATATATGACAAAAAATAATTAACAGATATAAAACAGATGTGAGGCGCGGCGATCCGCAGACAAGTTCACGGAAAGGAAACCGAGAACCGAGATGACAGCACGCGCATCCTGTTTGTTTGCTTAATTACAAAAACACAGATGTTCTTTTTATTGCGAGTGTGCAAAAATGAAAGTAAACATTTACATTTACATTTAGCAGACGCTTTTATCCAAAGCGACTAACAAATGAGGACAATGGAAGCAATCAAAATGAACAAAAGAGCAATGATACGCAAGTGTTCAGCTTAACCTCCTGGGGTCGACGGTGCCACCACTTGCAGATTTTAATGATAACAGCGAAAAGAACTTAAAATGCTCCGTCATACTTGATCGTACATAAGATGTGTGGTTATCTCTTATTCAGTCTCTTTTCCTTTGGCCCCACACAATGACACATCCTTCTAAGGCAAGGTTCACATCATGGTTCTTAACCTCCTGGGGTCGACAGTTCCGTCAGCGGAACTTTTTGCAGATTTGAATGATAACAGCGAAAATAACTAAAATGCTCCTTCATACTTGACCGAACATATAAGAGTAATACAGCATTTAAATCTGTAAAGGATCTACTTTTATTTGTGTACTCACAATATAAACAAAACATTGTGCTTTTGTAAAATAAAGAAAATAAACCGGGTGTGCTTTTAGCCGTCTCATTCTCCACGCATATCTGTTTGAAATGCGTCACTAAAATAAAATTAAACTCAGCGAATATTTGACACACTGTCACATTCGCTACTGTGAGGGAGCGCGGAGCGAGGAATGAGGAGAT
>NW_015551065.1:693-2656 GCF_001515605.1 Sinocyclocheilus anshuiensis | reverse complement strand
TTCTGTGCAGTGAGCGGCAGAGAAGCAGCGCATTCAGTTGGCCGCACCGCAGCCGACTCGTCAATAAATGAGTACAAAACAGCGTTTCCTAGCACCTGTCGCTTACTGATTGTTTGGAATTATAAATATGAGCGTAGTTCGTCTGTTAATATCACATGCACTTTTTAGTTTGTTGTTTTTTTTAGTTTGTTACTCAGACGCAGGCAGTGCGCTGCATGAGACGAAAAAGTAATATAGCCAAAACAACCGCATAGCCGCTCTTTAGTGTAGATGCATGTTGATTTTATCAGATGATGCCGCGATTATAAATGAGAGTGATTCCTGGTTAACATGTATTAAAAGGGGTCGTGTTTAGTCACTATATAGTGTGGTATTTTTTGAAAATATTCACTCATCATGACAGTAAAATAGGGCATTCTAAGTCAATATACTGCAGTATTTCCTCTCTCAATCAGTAGAAAATATGGTTAACACACGGTCATGCATGAAAAAAATAATACCGTCATGTACCGTGAAACCGGTATAATTTTGAAAAATACCGTGATATAAATTTTTGGTCGTACCGCCCAGCACTACTCCAAATTCACCCCAAATAGTCTCATTTGTTTGTGCTTCGTTTGTGCTGATTTGTGCAGGTAATATTTTCGTTTGTGCTGCTTCGGTTTTTAAAATATTAGACATTGAATTATAGGCAATGACGTCACTCAGCCCCCCCACATGCTTAAATTTCACGAAAAATGGTCTTGTTTGTTTGTGCTTCATTTGTGCTGGTTTGTGCCATAAAAAAAGGTTTGTGCCGGTTTTTTAGATATTAAAATATTATTTAGTGATCATTCTGAGGTCACTCAGCCCCCCCCCCACATGCTTCAAAATTACCCCAAATAGTCTTGTTTGTTTCTGCTTCGTTTGTGGTGGTAATATTTTCATTTTTGTTACTGTCTTTTTTACTGCTGGTTTGTGCCGTAAAAAAATGTGTTTGTGCTGCTTCAGTTGTTTAGATATTAAAATAATACTTAGATCATTCTGAGGTCACTCAGCACCCCCCTCAACCAGATTTTTTTATTTATTATTTGAATTGGTTTGTTTAATAGTAGACATTTCAAGATTTCTATAAATTTATTTCTTGTGTCTGTGAGCTGGTTCATTGTTGTGATGCGCGCCATTCACGGAGACTGCTTGAGGAAAGCACATCCAAAAATGATGGAGTAGCCTATTCCACAGGAAAAAAAAAAATGTGAGAGATTGCGCTGGCGCCTCCATATCATACAGTAAGCACGATAATACTCCCACAAATACTTGAAATGCGCATATATAGCGATTTTTCAGAAATTATTATTATTACTATTTTAAAATCATATTTTAAAGTAGGCCGAATGTATTAAGTCTCTGCATTGTTTTAGAGACAGTTCTAGTTCTCAACTGAACGTGCGGGAAAAGCATTACTTCTAATTTGGCCAAAAAAAACTTGTAAAATCTACATTTTTGTATATTAATTTGTGCATTTTGAAATTGTTTATTAAAGGTGCAAAAAGTCAAACAAAAAACTAAAAAAAAAAAAAATCAATATTTTACTTTTTCGGGCAGCATTTTGTGTAAGGTTCTAATTTCAAATTTGGTTTTCAGGATTTTTTCAGTATTTAAAAATACAACAACCCTTTTTTTTTTCTTTTTTTTTCATCATGGTTAAAAAAAGAAAAACGAATGGACGCAAAAGTATAGGCTACACGGACCTGGAAACAGTAGGGGTCCGTGTACAATCCGTGTATCATTCGATCATTCATTTTTTGATTTAATATTGAAAGTAGAAAAATGAAAAAACGGCTCCTTTTTCGTTTTTTTCTTTTTTTACAAAAAACGAAAAACGAGAATTCAGCTTAAATTTTCGTTTTTCGTTCATGGGTGGAAAAATGAATAAACAGCTTGAATATTCGATTTCTACACGTGGGCGGGAATTAAACGCCCC
>NW_015551065.1:0-125 GCF_001515605.1 Sinocyclocheilus anshuiensis | reverse complement strand
AGACCGAGACGCGCTAAAGCAGCGCATTCTGTTGTTCTCTTTATTTTTCAAAGGCATGACATTTTGTAGTTATTTTAAACGCAACGTTACACAATTAAAAATATACATTTTACCATATGACTATA
>NW_015551064.1:687176-687304 GCF_001515605.1 Sinocyclocheilus anshuiensis | reverse complement strand
TGCCAAGATCAACGTTACCTCTCTAAGAGCTTACAAATTATCAACTTGTATATTTATCCGTGGCCAGGAGAATACATAGTCAATTTGTTAAAATATACTGAGGTCACGGCTCGCTGGACGACCCTTGA
>NW_015551064.1:679239-686335 GCF_001515605.1 Sinocyclocheilus anshuiensis | reverse complement strand
GGGTGCTTCTGAAATGAGTGAGGGTGCTCTAGTCTTAATGCACATTTTCACATATTTTGTCCCGTCTATTGGTTATCACTATGTCAATCACTGCTACTTCGAGAGTGAATCCCGGATAAATATACTGATGTCATTCCCGAAACTTTGCAACGTGTGTGTGGCCGAAAAACAAAGTTCTACATTTTAAATGGATTATTGCCTAGAAAGCTCGCAAAGAGCGCTCCTTTTTTAACCACTAAAAACTGTCACTCTTTGTTCATCGTGATCTCACAAAGTTCTGTTATGACCAATGAATCTCACACTGTGCAATTAATATATTATTAACATCGTCGTGTATACACTCTGCATGTTATAATGAAAGGATTCGATTGTGATCAGCACAGAACAAAGACTGGTGTGTGTCGCAGCCTTTAGGTAAACCAGCATACATTCATGAGGATGATGAAAGTGTTTTAACTTAAGTAAAGCCTTGAAGTCCCCCTGCCACCCTATTTTGAGGCAGTGTCCCCCCCCCCATTTTAAGATGCTCTAGACACTCCCCTGCTCCTTTGGTGTTTTATGGAAGTAAGAAAGTCATATATGGGTTTGGAACGAGTAAACGACAGCATTTTCGTTTTTGGGTGAGCTGTCCCTTTAAGATATGCATATGCATACAGTGTATACATTATAGTGACCAGATCCATATGTATATGTCCTAATTTCTGCTTAGCATTCATGTTTATATAACAGTGAAAGACAAGACTCATTTGGAGAGGGGAAAGAGAGATATCAGAGTCTTTAGTACAGCTGCCGTTGAGATTTTCATGTCTTTCTTCTGGCTCAGAGAGGCTGGTCTTTGAAATACTTCAAGGACCTCCTTGCCATTAGTGTATATATCATCATTTCATCTGAACCTATACTGCACTCCATTCAAATTAGGCTTTATTATTAGCTCAGATACATTCATTATTGATCCCAGACAGGAGGAGGCATGACCAAGGTATGACTTAAAGGCTCTCGGATCTGTGCAGAGGTGTTGGGAACATGCCAATGTGTGTATAGTAACAGATTTGTTCAGTTGTGTTCATAATTACAGCACAGATCATTCTCTTTGTGAATACAGGAGACCTTATGCTGGCTTAATCGGCTAAACACATGCATGTTTGAAGAGTGAGGGTTTTGTTGTTGTTGCCTTAAAAAGTATTTTGAACACTTAAGCCACAGTTAAAAATGCATACTTATCTTTGCATTATATATCAAAACAAGTGGGATTTAGTGGCATATGGTAGTATGAAATATTACAAATTAAAATAACTGTTTTCTATTTGAATATATTTAAAAATTTAATTTATCCCTGTGTTGACAAAGCTGAATTTTCAGAAGCCATTACTCAAGTCTTCAGCATCACATGATCCTTCAGAAATCATTCTAATATGCTGATTTGGAAACATTTGTGCTGCTTAATATATTTTGTGGACACTGTTATATATATATTTTTGGGATTCTTTGATGAATAGAAAGTTAAACAGAACAACATCAATTTGAAATAAAAATCTTCTGTGAAATTTTAAATGTCTGTACTGTCACTTTTAATCAACGCATCCTCAAGTGTATGCAAAAGTGACGTTAGTTCTGAAAAAATCTCTAGTATAATTTCTGCTTTAGAATTTGCTCAAAATGTGATTGTTTTTGAACTGTCTTTGTGTGTAATATATCTTAAAATGCTGCCTACATAGGCAGCAGGTTTTTGAACACGCTCTAGCATTTACAGTGGGTATAGAAAAGAATCAACCACATTTTGTCACCATTATCACCCATAGTTGATTGTTTGCTTCAGTTGCACTACCAAGGACTGAAATGCTCCAGGAAAGCTCTTTTCATGCTGAGCTAATCAAAATGACCACAGCTGATCACAGTTGAATGTCAAATGGCTTTGTGTGCCACGAGAAGGTGATTAGCTACATCTGATTGAGTTTACAAGTCATTTTTAGGAGGGGGTTATCCTTTTTCCAACTCAGTGATTCTGGTTTTTTATTCATTCTTTTTCTGACATGTTGGTGTTATATCGTTCACTTGGATGTTATAAGTTGCAGAGTAAATACAGCTGGATAAAACAAAAATTGTGTCCGTCGTCATTTCAGGCTGCAAAGCAACAAAAATGTGATTATTATAAAGGGGGGTGATTCTTTTCTGTACCCACTGTAGGTGTACAGTAGTGAAAAACTTTACAGTGATTGAACTGATTTGAAAACCTGACCTGACCAAGAGAGTTCAGAATATGTGAACTGAATATGTGCATTGCATAGCTCTAACCTATCCTGAATCCATTCAGTCGCTTTTGCACTGATGCGTTAAAATAAATACAAATATAAATATACTAAATTAGGCAGTGAGGATCTGTAGGAGTCCCTCTACCCATTAAACATATTTGCCAAGTATCTGTAGTCACTTCAATACTTTCTGTTCTGCTCATTAAATTTTGTTTCAGGACATGAGCACACTGTTCAACAGAAACACCTGAGATCTCTTTTTATCAGGTTACACTAAATGAGCAAACACAAGCACCGTGAGCTCAAATGGGGTACACAGAAAGACGCCTGCCACTGTCATCTTCCTCCAATTAAGGCTATTTATTCTGCATGCAGCCTATTTTGGATATGATAAGGCACAGCACGTTCCTGGCTCTCACTGTTCCTTCAAGCATTTCCGATTTATCCGTGTAGGAGCAAGGAGACAAGCGGCACGCATCCATAATTACAAACCGATTCAATCATCATTCTTGTCATTACCATGACTGATACATGCTGGCGATGACAGCACAGCAACGCAGAAGTGTGACACTCAAAAACAATGCGCTCCCTCCCCAAAGTACCTGTGTGTGTGTAAGAGAGGGCGAGAGATCAGAGTCAAGGAGCCAGATTTAATAAAAGCCATTGTTCTTATTTATTAAGTGTGACCCCAGATGATTCATCTGATCAGATGGTGCCATATGAGGGACAGGCATGTCACAGGACACGCTATATGTGCACCACCTTTTACATGCAAGATAATATGAAATTGAAAATTCTGTCATCTTCATGTCAACCTTCCCATCGTTCCAAAGCTGTATAAATTTGTTTGACAGTCTTTTTGTTTTTTTTGAAAGTCAGTGGGGTCCAGTGTCATTATATAGACAAAACAGTAGACATTCTTTAAAATACCTGATTTTGTGTTCCACAGAAGAAAGAGTAAATGATGTCAGAAGGTTCATTTTTGGGTCAACTATCCCTTAAAATGTACTCACCCTCAGGCCATCCATAATGACTTTGTTTCTTCATGGGAACGTGGAAAAATCTAGCATTACATCACCTGCTCATCAATGGATCCTCTGCAGTGAATGGGTGCCGTCAGAATGAGAGTCCAAATACCTGCTAAAATGATCACAGTAATCTACACAGCTCCAGTCCATCAATGAATGTCTTAAGTGAAATGCTCATCCAAATGCAAATTTTAAAATGCCTAAGAGTCCACTTAGACATATATATAAACGACAATTTAAAAATTGTAATGTACAAGCTTTTTTGCATGATGTGTATAATAGTAACTTAGGGTTAGTTTTAAATATACCTGATGTGGTGGTAGCTTGGGATTATTTTAAATCTATTTTTTTTTTTAAATTTGTGATAAACACGCTCCTTTCCATAGATTTCGGGTGAGTGGAAAAAATAATCCTTGGTACAACAAAATCATCTCAAACCTTGTTAGGCAAAGAAATGTAGCTTGGTCAAAAGCAAAGAAAACAAATAGTGAAGAAGACTGGTCTCATTATAGATTAATACGGAACAAGTGTACAAAATGTATAAAAAGTTCTAAAAGTCAGTATTATCTTAATCTGATTAACAATAATATGAATGATCCTTCTAAATTTTGGAAAATAACGAAATCCCTTACAGGATCGAATAATTCTACTTGTCTCCCAAAAGTTTTAAAAGTGAACCAAAGATTGATTATAGACAAGGTTAATATTGTTAATTCGTTTAACAGACATTTTATTTCAAATAGTTCGATAACAGATAATAATTTGTTGAACACTGATGAACAGGGAATTGCTGAATCATTTAAATTAAGTAACTCATAGAGTTATTTTCTTTTAACCCTATATCTCCCCCTCAAGTTCATAAATTACTCTTAAATTTAGATTGTAAAAAATCAGGTGGGTCTGACAAAATTGATCCAGTTTTTTATAAAGTTTCTGCAGATATTATTGCTGAACCTATTGCATCAATTTTTTATTTGAGTCTATGCACTAATGTAATTCCGCCGTCTTGGAAATCCGCTATGGTTATGCCATTACTAAAGAGTGGAGATCCCTCTGATTTGAATAATTATCGTCCTATTTCTAGACTACCAGTTTTAGCAAAAGTGTTTGAGTCCCTGGTAAATGACCAACTGAAAGAACACTTAGTTAAACATAATATTTTAAATGCATTTCAGTCAGGATTCAGAGCAGGCCATAGTACGACAACAGCTACTACATTAGTTACAAATGATTTAATCACTGCTCTTGATAAAAGGCAGCATTGTGCCGCCTTATTTGTTGACTTGACAAAAGCATTTGACTTAGTGGATCATGCACTACTGCTACAGAGGCTTAAAGGTATAGGCCTTGGTAATTTGGCATTGAGTTGGTTTAAAAACTATTTATCGGACAGAACTCAGTGTGTTTCTGTAGATCATTATACTTCTAATATGTTAACTGTTAAGAAGGGTGTCCCACAAGGTTCTTTATTGGCACCACTTCTTTTTTCTATTTTTATTAATAATTTAGGTCAGGGAATAAACTCTGCGAAGTTACATTTTTATGCTGATGATACAGTTATTTATTCAGCTGCATCTTCTTTGTCTCAAGCCATTGAAATTCTTCAGGACTCTTTTTATACTTTTCAGCATACCTTACTACAACTGAAATTAGTTCTAAATGTAAATAAAACTAAATATATTATTTTTACTCGTAGTCGATCTTTGTCCTCTGATCCATCAATTCTTACTATTGATGGCCTGCACATAGAAAGAGTAACAGCTTATAAGTATTTAGGAGTATGGCTTGACAAGAAGTTAGCTTTTGATGTACATATTGATTACTTGGTCAAAAAACCAAGATTGGGTTTTCTATTTCGGCAAAAAAAAATGTTTTTCCTTTAGAGCTAGAAAGCAAATTATACAGAGTACATTTTTACCCATTTTGGATTATGGAGATGTTATTTACATGCATGCTTCTACGTATTTATTGAAAAGGCTGGATAGTGTTTACCATGCTGCATTGCGATTTATAACAAATGCTTGCTCACGTACTCATCATTGTTTGCTGTATAATAAAGTAGGTTGGTCCTCTTTATATCAAAGAAGGAAATCACATATGTTAGTGTATACTGTAAAGGCATTGTTGGGCATGCTTCCAAATTACATCTCTAGTCTTTTATGCCTACGTAGAAAGAATTATATCACCAGATCATCAAATGGGATTCAATTAGAAATACCCAGGATACATTCAGAGCATGGAAAATCAGCTTTCTCTTACTATGCTCCGTGGTTGTGGAATGAATTTCAAACTGTAACTCCATTAGAAACAATTCCTTCTTTGAATATTTTTAAAATTGTAGTGCAGTGTTTAGCAAATGAATCATGTTGTTGTTTTAATTATTTACTGATTTATGATTATTGTTTTTGCTTTGGTTATATATAATTTTGTCTTGTGAGGTGTATGTTTGTGAAATTTTATGTGAAATTTTTTGTACGGTCATCTTGGCCAGGACTCCCTGGAAGAAGAGATTTCTTTTATCTCAATGGGACCTTCCTGGAAAAATAAAGGATAAATAAAATAAATAAATCCTCTATCCATAATATTGCTTTCTCAAGTGAAAAAGTTGTCTCTTCTGAATCAGGAGAGAAATATGCACAGATCAGGCACCATTAACAAGTGAAAACAAATATGTTGGTTGGTTTTTGATGTGAGATGACAAGAGGGGATGGACTTTTTTTTTTACTGGAGGAAGTGTTATTATGGATTATGGACTTTTGGGATTTTGGCAAGGTACGACGGTTTAAAGTTAAAACACCCAGCAAAAAAAAACACATTACAAACACACAGCTTTTCACTTCACAAGATGTTAATTGATGGACTGGAGTTGTGTGGATTATTTTTGGATTATTGTGTTGTATTTATCAGCAGTTTGGACTCTCATTCTGATGGCACCCATTCACTGAGGATCCATTGGTGAGCAAGTGATATAATGCTAAATTTCTCCAAGTCCGTTCAGATGAAGAAATCTACATCTTGGATGGCCTGAAGGTGAGTACATTTTAAGCAAATTGTCATTTTTGGGTAAACTATTCCTTTAAGCAGCTCATTTAATTGCAGACCTTTATTACTTAAGGTTAGAGATTAGAACAAACCGCTGAACAGAATGCTTAAGGAATCTCAAAACAGTGCTGCCTTTAATCAGTTATTTAAAGATCAGCAGAGTTGAGAAAGTTCACCAGTGCCATGACCTCTACCAGATTTGATTCATATTTTTCTTTGTTTCTTTCTTTTATTCTATTTAACATTCATTCAATTTATTTTTCCCCCGATCAGACTCACTTGTCTTTCCAAACACGTAGCTCAGGAGCAACATCTCACTCTGTTGCCGGGAGCGACACATTAACAGCACACCACTCACAATAGATATTTACCCGCAGACAGCCAAAATGACTTTTATTCACCATAGTAGTTGCTGGCTGTGACTGCTCCAGAGGGGCTTTCATCCTTGTGGAGTTGTGGTAAGCATGAAATCAGAGTGCGACCATCTGTTGCTTAAACATCTGCACGTAGAGAGGAAGAGAACCAGAAACTAAAGCGACACTGAGCGTCACAACACAACAAGAATGCTCCATTACAATAAACAACTCGGGTATCATGGTCTGCTTCACAGTCAGCATGACAATCAATTTTTCATTCAAAGATTTTGGACTAAATTGCCAGAGTGAAAGACCCATTTCTGAACTAGACTTTTTGAAATTGTAATTGGTCAATTCATGCATGTGTCATTGCTTTGAAGCAAAAGTTTACATTTTCTGAACTTTTTTTCCACATGACAGA
>NW_015551064.1:669016-678177 GCF_001515605.1 Sinocyclocheilus anshuiensis | reverse complement strand
TATAATTTACACACCCTAATGCCCTTCCAAATCTGTATGGCTGACTTTCTTCAAGTCAGTGGGGTCTAAAGTTTTTGCAAAAATATATTTTGTCTTGCATACATAAAGTCATACAGGTTTGGAATGACATGAGGGTGAATAAATGATGACAAATGTGGTTTAAACCCTTTTCGATATTATGCATAAATTGATTGAAATTATACAAAATAAATGTAACTATTTTTTTTTCTTTTTCTTTACTGAACCTTTACCTATCCATGTATCTATATTTTTCTTTTTTTATTGTTGTGCTGTATGGAAAGCAATGATGAATTTGAAAATATCTGTATTATGTGGTGTGACTTTTCCAAACAAATATAGAATGTGTCAACTCAGGTGTTGTTTTTTTCTTTGTTTTTCCACCTGAACTGTAAATGTCACATGACTTAAAATGCTATTGACAAGGTCATGACTTTTGAATGAAACAGATGTTTTTTGTATAATTATAACATGTACAATTAGGGCCATTTTAACCAGCTAAACCTTGACTTTCTGATTCAGTTGAGTACGAATGACTAAGCAACCAGTACAGCAGCATCAACCTCTAACGATTTTTGTGAGAACCTTCTTAAGCATGTTAATTGCAGTGAAGTAGGTTCCTAAACAGATTTTTGTACTTTTTTATAACTTTAAGTCTTGGCCAATGATCTTTCATAACATTAACATGAACTGTGTAAATTATTTGAAGGAATTAAAGAGAAAAGAAGTTCAAAGCAGCCATCTTTTCTCCTGCAGTACAGTATACATTCATAACACGTTTTTAGTCCAGTCTGTTGAAATTTAAAAAATAACACATTCACATTTTCCCTCCATTTTGCTATAGGGTGATATGAACCTATATTCTCAGGTGTGATAACAGTAAGAGTGTGGATCACACGTTCAAAAGTGTTTGTAGAGAGAACCAAAAAACATCATATCATGTAAGACGGTCCAACTTTTTGACAATGTACTACAATGCCAGAGAATTTCAGAAAAAAAAAGGATTTAACTAGAACTTTGTCGTAATACTAAGAAAAACAACAAACTGTTTAGCTAAAACCTGCCTGCAAGTTGCGTAAAAAATTTTCTGCCTCCCCCACCGTCCGTTAATATTCTGTGGCTGCACTTGTCTCTGAAGATTTGTAACTTGGTTTGAGCACATTAAAGCCTCTCTCATCTGAACAGCAGGCAGACGCCAGCTCTTTCATCTCCAATGCAAAGCCGCTCATTTTTTACAGGATAGGTTCAATGAGTTACATGGGTGACATCAGATGGTGTATCTCAGAGATGGATATAGCAGATTAGAGAAAGCTCCGAAAGCAAGTAAATACTATAATTTCTGGGGGAGTCAGCAGGGGAAGGGAGAAATTAACATTAGAGAAGTGCTTGATTTAGGGCCGTTTCTGTGGAAGATGTCTGTCACCAGAGGACACCAGACTCTGCAGCTGTTTCTGCTCTAGTAGAAGAGACTCTTTACGACTTTTGCTTATCTAACATATTTTATTAGTGCTAATTGCCATTTTAAAGAAAATTTGTTTTAAATGGCTTGTGGAAATTCTGAAAATAAACTTGCACAACTAATTTATTTATTATTATTATTTTGTCTACTAAAAATGTCCAACACATGCATCACAAGAGAATTCTGTATCTTTTTTTTCCTGAACTGTAACGTAACTGACCCTACAAATGTCAACAACTCAAATGTATTATGCTTGATATTCTGTAATGGAAACTATGGTAATGGAAACATATTTTATACAATAAAATATTCTGCTAACAAGTGATATTTCTCCCTAGTAAACATACATACAAACAAACAAACAAATTACGAGTGGGAGAATTAGTGTATATGGAAATGACACCAACTGACATCTTAATTGGCGTAAAAGAATATATAAATGTATAATTTTCACCCAATGAAAATTGTAAAGGTTTATTTGTATGATCATATGTGTATTGTAATATTTTCTGTGGACTTTCATAATTTAAGATCGAAAGTCTGGTTAAATCATTAAAATAAATATTTGAAAAGTAGACGAATGAATGAAGACATGGAAAAATGTCTCATTTAACAAAAACTAAAAAGTTTACAAATCTTAAATCAGAGTTATAAAAGATTAATAAGATACCAGTTAATAAAGATACCAGTTAACTGAGGATATGCCCAAATATGCATGCATTAATGTATGATCAATTAATTCAAATGTATAGGCATTTGATCATCCATTAGAATCTTAATATGTTGATTACAGCTAAAAATCCCTTCAAAACTCTGCCCTAATGACCTGCACTGTATATATAAATATGCAAATTATGTGATAGAGACATTTATTTTATCATCCAGCCTTTGTGTAGGTCATTGATAAACATGAGATTCCATGGTGGGAAGCCATTTCCCTGGAGAAGAGAGGGTCATGTGCTTGGCAGAAGGGGTTTAATTCATATCCTTCCAAAACATTTGGACCAGTTCTTCAATTGAAAACCTCAAAAGAACACTCTGAAAGCATTGCAGAGGTCAGATCACACAGATACAGAGTAAAATATTCCCTGAAGAAGCCCATTTGAAGAGCTTCCTAATTTCTGCATTCTTTCCGTACAATAGAAATCCATTGAACTAAAATGTTGTGTACACTTGTTGCTGCAAAATTTCTGCTTTTAAATCTTTTCAAAGATCTTTTATGGAGGCTCAATATTAAGTGCTTTTGATCTTTTTATTCTTTCTTATTTTATTCTCTTTTTGTACATTTTTACCACTGTTTGTATCATCGGTTTCAGCTGGAAAGAGTCCTGGTTTGATATTGCGCCAACAATAGAGGCAATTAGCAAAAACCTCCCTCTCCATACAAAGTATATAAACAGAGATGGACCATTAGCTTCTCCAGAAGCTAATATTAACTCTCTGTGGATACACAAACCTGGAACTGAAGGGGTAATGTGTTGTCATGGCACTGTTTACAATGGATTTGCATTGGTGAGAGGTTTGTAATTATGTGGTTTAGCTGCCATCACTGATGTTAATATTAGTTTGAAATGCCTCTGACCTTCGCCCATGGAATCCTCTATTCGCCTACCAAATAGTTTCATGGGTCTGAATATCTGTTTTTAAGTCATTGTTGCCATGGCAATAAGGTAACTTGGGGACAAAGTCCACTACAAGCTGTTTTTCCACTAATGACAGACAATAGCGTTCAAAGAGGCAAAAGTATTTTTCTAAGTTGCATTATTTCAATGTGAGTCCCATAAGCTGATTTAAGGGCCTTTTACATGGTACTCAACCAAGGAAACAAGCTTTGATTGCTGTCTTGAGCGTCAGCACAATGATGTTGCTAGTGACACTGCTCAACGTTAGCAAATGAACATGCTGCAATTCTTAATAGGTTGATAACTGTAAGTATTGTATTCTATGTTGCATGCAAATGAATTCACTGACAATAAAATGACATTTATTCTCTATATGCATATTTCTAATCTCCATACATAGAACTTGAAATAATGAGATAAACATAGAATGTTAAATAAATGGGAATGTTTTTTTTTTAAATAATAAACAATATAGAATATAATAAAAATGCACAGAGATACAATGAAGAAGAAGAAAAAAAAAAAAAGGGATCGGTGGACAAACCAACTGGTGAACTATTTCCTTCAAATTTTTTAAAGTGCAAAATTACAGAACTCTGAACTTGCAGATTGTTCTGTCAGATTCCCTGACCCCAAGATCGCAGCAACTAAAGCCCTGTTCCTTTGGTTAATTTCAAGGCTGTTTTTAAGCATAGGTGATCTTGGTTGTTGTATGGGGCAGCATTAGCTAAGGGGCGCCAATGAGTGGTCCAGCGCCCTGTTACCGTTAACATTAATACACTGAATTTTAGCAAGAATTCACCATGTATTAAAAACATTTAAGTATCTGAATTTTAGCTTAATTAAGATTACATTTTTGAAATCTTGTGTGATCAGAATTACAAATATTTAGTGGACAAAATTTGTATTTTTTTATTTTTTTTTTAAATGAATGCGGCTGCAAAATAATGCAATGCTTTGCTGTGGTTTTAAAAAAAAAATCCAGAAAATAGGAAGTGTTACAATCATATTTGGATATAAAATTGAAAGGTTATAATTTTTGGAATAATCATAAACTTAAAAATATAACTTAGCAAGAGACCATCATGTGTTAAGTACATTTAAGCAGCTAAATATTAGCATAATAAAAATTTAATTTTTTATTATTTGTTTAAATGAGTGTATCAGCAAAATAAAAAAAGTGGCAAAGCGTTGGTTGATTGTCATAACAAAAGCTTTGCTGTGGTTTTAAAAAATGTGTTCATATTTGGAAATAAAATCTAAAGAACCTAATATTTTGAATAATCATTTCATTAAACAATAAAATTGGAAAACGATCAAATCAGTGTTTAGAAACATTGCTATTTAAGAATGTTTTGCTAGTGAGATATCAGCTCAATTCATGTGGAGTTGAGATAATTACGGGTTAGTTGTCTGAAACATGGCATCTGAGGTTAGAAATGGGAAATTTCAACTTGATTAATCCCACTTCTGATCAGTCTGATTTTGCTTTGCTTAATATTTTGGCTAATTTGATCAAGCTTTGCATTACGGATATAGTGTAATAAGTACAGCATTGATCACATTTAAACTTGTTTTTCATTTGTGGTAAGTGGGGAAAAAAGTTGTCTGGTACTGTACCACCCACCAGTGACCTGACAAACTTTGTTCTGGCCTCAGAATCTAAAGTGTAGCTTGCACTGCTGTTATACAAAACGACAGGATTACTTATACCCGCTGACTGCACATGAATGGCACCTCGGCAGCAAACCTGACTTCACTACCTACTTTAAGGCTATGACAGTAAGTCTCGTCCTGACTTATGATGTCAGCCTCTCCTGGGCAGAGTCAGGAGCGATGTTTTATTCATCTGTGAGTAGCATTCAGCAGCATTGTAGAAGAGTTCTCTAGTAAACACAGATTTAATGGGCCAGGCTCGTTTTTCGCTGTCTGGCAGGAGCAGCAGCGCTAGAGAAAACCATGTATAAGAAATGAGGAACAATGCTAGCCTGGGCTTGAGAACCAGAGACGGGGAACGAGAGGCAACTACAAGAATGTGCTGAGAGAGGAGAGACACAGGCCTGGCAGTGTAGCATAGTGTTCTCATCTCTGCAGACATAGTATGTTCAAACTGCATTCAGAAGCAGTATGGCGAAGTAAGAGTTACTGAGCAGATGTAACATGACAAGTTTTTTTGCTACATAAATAGAAAGTTGCAGGATAGTTCAGAAAATTATGGGCAGTGAACTCCATCTACCAAATAGCCTGTAGGCACATTTGGTAGTGCCTACTTACAAGTAGGCACTCTCTTGTAAAACTACCTTTTTAAAAACTGAACACAGTAATGTTATTTTGTTCTTGAATGAATAAGAGTTGTTGAACAAGACTATGACTCATAAAAGGCAGTTACTTGTTTCACTATAGAATAAATCAGCGTGTCTGGACAAACCGGAAAACTTACTCATAGCACAGTTCCTTCTCTGCAGCTACTGGCATATCGATGTAACCTGCAGAAAGAATCACTTTTTACATGCACACCACTCAGAGGTCTGAAGAAAGTTTCCCCCTTGTTTACCAACAACATGAAAGTTAAAAGTCAAAAGTCAAACAACAGAATGTATTTAAGACTAAAATGTACCATGACTAAAATGTAGACATTTAAAAATGCAGAAAATGTCTTTTTACTTTACACTTTGTTTTATGTAACTCTTTTATTTTATTTGGTAATTTGTTCCTAGGCCAAAATTTTGTGTCCCTTTTCCAATATTTCTATTCATTTGATGATAAAGCTTTAAAAATATGGTACATAATCCACTCTCTTATAATATAAATATAACAGTGTTTTATAATCATGCATAATATTAGCACTTAATTTTGCAGTAGCGTCAATGGTTCTGTCACTTTCTCAGGAGTTCAGAAAGGCCAGAAATGGAGAGTGCCCTAAAATTAACTTTGGCATTTAAACTGATTGCGTGTGTGTGTGTGTGTTTTTTTTTTAATAAGGGTTAATTTAGGAAATGGAAATAATATTTTCAAACTTTTACTTTTATTGAAAATAGAGTTTGTATTACAAAACCCCAGACAAAAATGATACAATAATATAAATACACACACACACACACACACACACACACACACACACACACACACACACACACATATACAGTATACAGTCCAAATAAAATTAGTCTTCAGTAATCAGATGGTGTTTTTTTAATCCTGGTCCTGCTCTGTACACTGCGATGCTGCATGCACATGCAATGACTTTGCATAATGAAATGATAATTGTACAAGTGAATTTATTTATATGGGTAGACAACAAACATTAATTAGAAACGTTCTTGTAGTATTACATATCACCCACACTGAGTGGAAAATGATCTGCGCTAAAGTTTTCAGGTGGCTAAAGTAAATCACATTGAGTCACGGAGCTCTGCAATCACGAGCTCTGACAAATAAACAGTGGAGGATTTGTGTTCAGGTGGTGAAATCTGAATAAATGGCACAAACAAGCAGGAAAATGTTGCTTACCCTGACAGATTCATATTCATAATGCACCAAACAGCTATTACTCTGTAATAGCGATCTCAACACATTTCTCCATGGCTGCCCTCATCAGCGAGTTTTCTACGCTGTGTATCAAATGCCAGCACTGTACTCTGCCCACCCGAGCCAGCAGCCACAAAGCTCTACTGGGCGAGCGGGCCTAGGGTTGAGCAGTGCATCACCAGGAACAGGCACCATACATCAGAGGAGCGTAACCTGTCAAGGCGTGAATGGGTTTTGTCATGAATGAATAACTACTGCAAATGTAGCGGCAAGGAGGAGAGCTTTACGCTACTAAGCCTTTTCATCTTCTCTGATGTCGACTTTACTTCAATATTGTGACATATTTCCAACTGAAACAGAATACTGAATAGAGGGCAGGGTTTTATTTTAGCACTCATCATCTCAATCTCTCGCTCGTAGCAAACCAACGGTTTGGGAGTGGTTAAGGATGTTCTGCCCAAGCCGCCAAAATGACATCATTAGAGAAGGAATGTTCATATTTTTATTAAAGATTACCAAAACAAATTTTTTTTTTTCAGTGGTTTAACTTGCATGGATTAATTGTTGACCTCAAGACTAACAATCTACGCTAACAAAGTAAATAGTGTAAATTTTGTACTGAAGTCCTCCGGTTTCATTTCAAATACAGTTGATAACTGAGGTGCAAGATATATGATTGAATAAGACAAGAGAGAATGTGTCTACGGAGTAATATGGAGTGTTGCCCTCAGACGACAGTATCGGCAGTCATTATACAGTGTTGCTACTGATGACAGTCATTGTTGGTGAATAACTGACTACGGAATGTCATTACTGACCAATCAGAATGAAGCATTTCAGAGAAAATAAATGAGTAAAGTAACCAGGGTCGTGAGAACAATCTTAAAAGTAGGGGGCATATATCGGTCTAGTTAATTAATATTAATTAGGTGATGTAATGTTTATCAGTGGCGCTGAATGATTTGCTGAAATGCAGGTATGGGCACTACACTCTAAAAAATGCTGGGTTGTTTCAACCCAATGTTGGGTCAAATATGGACTAACCCAACTGTTGGGTTAAATTTTGGTTACATTTTTAAATTAACTTTTTAACCCAACAGTTGGGTTAGTCCATATTTGACCCAACATTGGGTTGAAACAACCCAGCATTTTTTAGAGTGTAGCTATCGAAGATAACCACCAACCACTTGTTCCTTCAGTCCACTGCAGAAGCAATCAGTTGCGTTGATTTCTACAGAAGGGGGACCTGGAACACGATTTTAGTCGCAAATACACCAAAAAAATATATGCCCCCTCACTTTGTGTGCATTTGCACCAATCCTGGTACAGGCTATTTGGTTTTACAGTTGTTGTTTTTTTGCAACCTAATGCAATATTTCTTACCTAGGCATTCAAAGATGTGAGTAGAGTGCTGTGGCGAATTATATTTCTTATTTTAGACTTTATATCACAAATTATTTGTAATTTTTTTTTTCAATTTTTTCAACCTTGAGGTGGAAAGGGATGTAAAAGATCAAGAATCTACTTTCCATATTAAAGAAAAGTAGTGGTTTACTAATGAATACAGTAGTGTTCTGCTTGCTGTGGCCAGGTAGGGAAGCAGTGAATTTAACAGCCCTTACTGTGAGAAGAAAAGTACGAGAGAAAGGAAGGACAGATTCTTCACCACATTGCATGTATTTTTCCTCACTCCCAAAACAACTCCTGCTGCTATCCCATCTGCCTTGGCACTCCTCGACATGGCAGCTGGCACACAATCCCCACTAATATCAAAATGGCAACAATGGATTCACTACACAGAAGAGAGGCAAACTATAACTGTTTATAGGGATTTTAACTTATGGACTGTATCACGTCTGTCACAGGCCTTCAAGCCAACCCACTAATTCCACACAGAACAAGATGTGGTATTGTTTGATGCCAGTGATGGGAAAAAGATGTTGTGTCCCAATGTGCCTACTTATACTACGCCCTTAAAGTATGTAGTCTTTTGGTGAAGAAAAAGTACATACTTTTGAGTGTGTAGTAGAATAGTAGGCAAGCTTTGGGACAAACTATCACGTCATACAATTGCGTCTTGGAAGGCTCTGTCACAGTTACACGCACCATGTCACTGTAAACTGGCCAGCCTGTCAATCAACTTGTCACAGTTAACATCCTCCACATTTCATTTAATTTAACTTCCTACCGTATCGGAGAGAAAAGAAGTAGCATGTTGATCTGCCAGCTATGGGTTTTTATTACAGCCCGACCGATATGGGTTTTTCAGGGCCGATACCAATACCGATATTAGGGAGTAAAAAAATATTATATTCTTAATATTTGATATTTATGATATTCTTTGTGTATATTATAGTACAGTACCAATCAAAAGTTTGGACACTTTACCATTCGAGGGTCCAAACATTTGACTGGTACTATATATAGAATACAGTATATACAGGTGCATCTCAATAAATTAGAATGTCATGGAAAAGTTCATTTATTTCAGTAATTCAACTCAAATTGTGAAACTCGTGTATTAAATAAATTCA
>NW_015551064.1:665991-666504 GCF_001515605.1 Sinocyclocheilus anshuiensis | reverse complement strand
TTTGCTCAATTTTGCAAAGAATATATTACCTTTAAAGCCACAGCAGAATTGTTGCGCGTCTCCAAGCAACACAGCACTGTTTAGTTTCTGAATGAATCCGCGTTTTGAACGAATCGAGTGAACCAATGATTCAAAGCCCATTCATAAAGAGAGACGTTTATTTCATTACTGAATGAATCAGCCATTTGAACGAATCGACTGAAGACATTTACCGCCACCTCCTGGCAGATTTAGTTTCCTGTTTAGAGTATCATTTCATTAATAATAATAATAACAACAATAATAATAATAAAAACATTAAAGGGATAGTTCAGCCAAAAAATAAAAAATTCTGTCATCATTTACTCACTCTCATGTCGTTTCAAACCTTTCTTTTGTGGACCATAAAGAAGGAATTTTGTATTTTTAAGAGTAGGTAGGTATTTTTAAGAGTAGGTATTTTAAGGTAGGCCTATTATTAAGACTGTTGGTAAAGCTGTTTTGGTTACCAATGACTTTCATTGTATGAACAAA
>NW_015551064.1:650063-664720 GCF_001515605.1 Sinocyclocheilus anshuiensis | reverse complement strand
TTTGCTCAATTTTGCAAAGAATATATTACCTTTAAAGCCACAGCAGAATTGTTGCGCGTCTCCAAGCAACACAGCACTGTTTAGTTTCTGACGTTTTGAACGTTTTGAACGAATCGAGTGAACCAATGATTCAAAGCCCATTCATAAAGAGAGACGTTTATGAATGAATCATCATTTAACAAAAATATCTTTAAATAACCTTTTGTGGGTATTTTCAGTCAAATTTATTTTGCGATTAATTGCGATTAATTCGATTAATTAATCAAAACATCATGTAATTAATTAGATTAAAACATTTTAATCGACTGACAGCCCTAATGTATATATATATATATATATATATACCTACATACATAATCAGCTGCCTATTACCCACCAGGTTAAAACCAAAGCCATGTAATTATCTTTGTGTGTAGGTATTATATTGTGTGTACATACATACAGTGCATCTGGAAAGTATTCACAGCGCGAGCGCTTCACTTTTTCCATATTTTGTTGTTACAGACTTATTCCAAAATGGATTAAATTAATTATTTTCCTCAAAATTCGACAAACAAAACCCCATAATGACAACGTGAAAGAAATTTGTTTGAAATCTTTACAAATTTATTCATAATAAAAACAAAAAAAAACAAAAAAAATCACATGTACATAAGTATTCACAGCCTTTGCTCAATATTTTGTTGAAGCACCTTGGCACCAATTACAGCCTCAAGTCTTTGAGTATGATTGTAGAATTTTGAGGATAATAATGAATTCCATCCATTTTGGAATAAGGCTGTAACATAACAAAATGTGGAAAAAGTGAAGCGCTGTGAATACTTTCCGGATGCACTGTACGTGTGAGCGGCCGCTTTGATTTTGCCAAGTAAGACATGATCCTGGATCAACATTACTGTCCTGATTCAAACATCCATTCATAAAGAGAGCCGTTTACTTCATTACTGAATGAATCAGCCATTTGAACGAATCGACTGAAGACATTTACCGCCACCTCCTGGCAGATTTAGTTTCTTAGAGTATCATTGAATTAATACTAATATTATTAATAATAATAATAATAATAATAAAAACATTAAAGGGCACAGAATTTTTTTTTAATTCTGTCATCATTTACTCACTCTCATGTCGTTTCAAACCTTTCTTTTGTGGAACATAAAGGAAGGTATTTTGAAGACTGTTGGTACAAAGCTGTTTTGGTTACCAATGACTTTCATTGTATGAACAAACAATACTGAGATGTTTCTCAAATTATCTTCTTTTATGTTCCATAGTTTATGTTAGGCCGTTGTAGCCTAAATATTTATGTGCAATACATTTTTTTGTTGAATCAAATAAAATATTTCTAAAGCTACAATTTGTAATGTCTACTTGATACTTTCTCATTTAACAAAAATATCTTTAAATAACCTTTTGTGGGTATTTTCAGTCAAATTTATTTTGCGATTAATTGCGATTAATTCGATTAATTAATCAAAACATCATGTAATTAATTAGATTAAAACATTTTAATCGACTGACAGCCCTAATATATATATATATATATATATACCTACATACATAATCAGCTGCCTATTACCCACCAGGTTAAAACCAAAGCCATGTAATTATCTTTGTGTGTAGGTATTATATTGTGTGTACATACATACAGTGCATCTGGAAAGTATTCACAGCGCGAGCGCTTCACTTTTTCCATATTTTGTTGTTACAGACTTATTCCAAAATGGATTAAATTAATTATTTTCCTCAAAATTCGACAAACAAAACCCCATAATGACAACGTGAAAGAAATTTGTTTGAAATCTTTACAAATTTATTCATAATAAAAAACGAAAAAAAAAAAAAAAATCACATGTACATAAGTATTCACAGCCTTTGCTCAATACTTTGTTGAAGCACCTTGGCACCAATTACAGCCTCAAGTCTTTGAGTATGATTGTAGAATTTTGAGGATAATAATTAATTCCATCCATTTTGGAATAAGGCTGTAACATAACAAAATGTGGAAAAAGTGAAGCGCTGTGAATACTTTCCGGATGCACTGTACGTGTGAGCGGCCGCTTTGATTTTGCCAAGTAAGACATGATCCTGGATCAACATTACTGTCCAAAAATATAGACCTAATCCAATACCTAACTCTAAACCTAACCCTACCCATAATTTATTCCTAAAATCATAGGGAAATGATAGGTGAATAACAAGGGTGTAGAAGCATCTAACCCTGATTGTAAACCTGATCCAGGAACACGTTGTACTTGGTGAAATCACGTTCACCACATGTGAGCACTGGTGAATGTTATTTTAACCAAGCACATCATGTTTCTGGATCAACATCCTTGTTGATCCTGGAACAACATACCAGTCAACCAATCAGAATTGAGGGATAGGTTTTCAAGGAATGTCAGTTTTAGGCTTACAATCAGGGTTAGATGCTTCTACACCCTTGTTATTCACCTATCATTTCCCTCTGATTTTAGGAATAAATTATGGACAGGGTTAGGTTTAGTGAACATGTCTTACTTGGCAAAATCACATCGACCTGTGAGCACTATCACACTAGCAGTGCGATATGGTTGTATATGAGCACGGCTGTGATTTGGCCATAGGCAATCACAGCGTGCTCATATACAGACATATCGCAGGCTACAAGTGTGATATTGCGTTTCCGTTTATACAACAGTTCGACGGCAGAAGTGTGTAAATAAAAAAGAGAGAGAGAACAACAGAGTGTCTTTAAAAACCATCTTTGTGCAGAACTACTTCCTTCCGCCACAGATTCAAATCGGCAGTTTAACATCTGAGCTCAAGATCCGTTACTAATTCGAATACTTCACTTTAGAGCTAGTAATGAAGGAATGCTGAGTTGCTTCATTAAAAGCTTATTGTATCACTGTATTTAAAGCTCACTGCATTATGTAGAGTAGAGTATTATGCGAGAGAGATGGACTGAGCCAGTGTGATTACCTGCATCAGATACAGCATTCATTCTTCAACTCAATCTCATATTCACAATAAACTATGAGTTTAAATGTCCGCTGAGGAAAGCGATATCTTTGTCGTACTGTCCTTTCATCTGTTTAGATGATTTCCGATGACAGCGCTGCTCAGTACATTTGTTTGCTCCATCTTACAAAGTGATGTTCAAAGTAAAAATAGCTTCCTTACAACCCTGTTTCAGTCACTTTCAATATAAAAGTCTTAACTGCGGACACACTCATAAAAAGAGTCTCTTGTCGCCATCTAATGGCAGAATAATGTAACTAAAATCACCATCACGAACACTGTTTCTCAATACTAAATACTATTATTAAATACTACTATTATTTATATAAAATACAGTGTTGGGCAAGTTACAAGTTACTCTGAAAATGTAATCAAATTACTGATTACTCCTTTTAAAAGTAGCCTAATCACGTTACAGTTCTGATTACTTTATTTCAAAAGTAATTAGTAGTTAGGCCTACATTACTAGTTACGTTACTTGTTTCTCCATTAAATTTATGAAATACCAGCATACACGCTCCCGATAAATATTTGTTATTAAAGCATCAACATTCACAGAACACTGTTATTTTTAACTAAAGCAGTGGCTGCTGCGTGCATGGTTTGGCATGCCAGCAAAGAGCGCTGCATTTATATAATCTCTAAAAGACATGTCAGTTCATCGCAATCTCACAAATCTCTGTCATGACACAATAAATATAAGCATAATGAATCTTTCATAATGTCTACAATTCGTGTGTTATAATGAGAGGATTCGTGAGCACGCACATTTCAGCACTGCATTGCTCAACGCTGCAAACACGTGTTATAGCCTAAATAGAAACTCTGCATACACTTGCACCTGTTAATCGTTTATATTTTATATTAGTTCATGTTGCTTTTGTGCAATAGATGAATAACAATTTATTTGTTTTAGATATTTTATGTTTAGATATTTCTATTTTGCGGGAGTCCCGTGAATCATTTTATTCTCCCGCATCCAGCACACACACGAGTGTCTACACGCCGCACCAGCACTCGCCCATCTTCTCCTGCGCTGCTGTTGCGTCGGGTCTCGCGGGAGCAGGTCTCTAATACACTGGCACTTGACTCGACAGTGCGTGTGCTACATCCTTTTTACAATCTCTAGATTATAAAACACTGCATTCTGTCAGCAATGTAACGCGGCAGTAACGCATAGAGACCTCGGCTTGTAACTATACTCTAATTACTATTTTGAAAATTATAACGCGTTAAATTACTCCGTTACTAAAAAAAGTACTCAAATTACAGTAACGCGTTACTAAGTAATGCGTTACTGCCCAACACTGAAAAAATATTATTTACTGTACAATAATATTTAATAAACAACAACAACAACAGCCATCATAAAAATTGCAAGGCAATTCAGTCAAGATAGTCAAATTATCCATACGAAACCGTTACGCCGCACCAGCACTCGCCCATCTTCTCCTGCGCTGCTGTTGCGTCGGGTCTCGCGGGAGCAGGTCTCTAATACACTGGCACTTGACTCGACAGTGCGTGTGCTACATCCTTTTTTACAATCTCTAGATTATAAAACACTGCGTTCTGTCAGCAATGTAACGCTGCAGTAACGTATAGAGACCTCGGCTTGTAACTATACTCTAATTACTATTTTGAAAATTATAACGCGTTAAATTACTCCGTTACTAAAAAAAGTACTCAAATTACAGTAACGAGTTACTAAGTAATGCGTTACTGCCCAACACTGAAAAAATATTATTTACTGTACAATAATATTTAATAAACAACAACAGCCATCATAAAAATTGCAAGGCAATTCAGTCAAGATAGTCAAATTATCCATAAGAAACCGTTTTACATGTGGTGAATGAAGTTCGAGGTTGTGGTGGTTATGTTCGGGTTGCAAATTGTGCGTACACCAAATTTCTTTTATGAATATGGTCCATTTCGAGGTGTTTATATTCAAACAAACAATATTCGTAGATTCTCTCTACCCCTGTATTGTTCTGTGATTACACAGCATCATGCAGCCGCGTAGATTTGTGGCCGGTTGCATAAACTGCTAGTCTTAAAAGACACCTATTTTTTTCTGCAGGACCGGTCATAACTTTTTAAAGTCAGTTACATAAAAACTTAGATTGGTCTAATTTGAATCTAAAAAAAATAAGACGGATAACCACTTGGTTTATTGCTAGTAAGTCAAACTAGTCACATTCTTAACGTGCTGACTATGTTTATACAACTGGCCCATGATCAGAGGCGCCAATGCCGCTGGTTCCGTGGCTTGCAGTTTGTATATTAGTTAATACCGCAATGATTTTTTAAAGTTTAATTACAATTTTTACAAAGTCATTGTGGGGGCACACTGGGAGGTCAATCAGTTTTCCCCTGTCTATGCTACTGTATTAAAATCGTTTAATGCAGAGCTGAATTCACAGTAAAGCAATGCAACTAATTCTGGCAGGTCACACTACAATGACAACATTCATACTACAGTATATAGAACATACTTTTTTTTACGGTTGGTAATTACAAAAGTACCACCTACTCAGAGAGTATGCGATTTCAGACACAGCCAGCGTCTTTCTTCCATTCCATTCAAAATGAATTCATTCTACTCATACAATCATTTTTTGTGACTGTCGCTTTATAAGAAGGAATCACTTGCCATATGCAATTGACATCCCCGACCATCTGAGCACAATACCATGTGCTCAACCACTGAATCTTGCCATCATGGTATACAAAAAGCCCTTTTGCACAGGCAGCATATGTGTAAAATTCAGTTGAGAAGCAATGATCAACGGGTGGGCTAATCTCTTTCCGCCTCATTTCCCTTCTCTAGCATGCTGGGTATGTGCATGCAGAAAGAATCGACCAAAAATAACCTTAAATCTGGAGATGATCTGAGCCTTTAGCCAGGTGAGTTCTTAAACAAGCCTGCTGACAAGTGAAAGCAACTCCACCATAGGAGATGGTCTACCCACTCCTAAACATCACACCCGGAACAGATATCTTTTTGATGTGTGTGTATAACTAGACTGCAGTCTCGGCACGTATAGAAATGCCGACAAACACACTTCATCTCCCTGTCAGTACGCTCCGAGTTTGATGTGCACGTTGATTCTCGCAGGTCGTCCTCGTCAGTTTGCGAACCGTGTCTGGTCTGAGGTCTTCTTCTCTGCGTCCATCACCTGTGAACTATACAAAGAACAGTATGCTTGTCTGGGCTGTCAGCTCAGCTTTTGGTGAATCTACACTTGCCGACACCAATCATTTACACATGAAATTAAATTACTCCCTTTTCAGTGCACCACTCCAGAGATATGTTACTCACAGACCTGTCAGTCTGTTTGTGGCAAATTGTTTATTTAATCTCATGGAATAATGTACAGTGGTTGATGTTAAGTACTAAGAGTGGATTTTCTTCTCACGTATCAAGAGTCCTCACTTGTTTGCATTCTTGCAACAGCAAAGAAATCCCAAACACTGAACTACGTTATTTGTTCAGTCTATCAGTTTCCTGTTACGTCAGAAATCCAAAATTGCAGTGTCATATGAACAGTTTTATGGTGAGGTTACATTCAGCCTGTGGTTCAACTCTCACTGTTAGGACAGGCTTCACATACAGTAAATGCTATTCTATCCTCCGAGGGCAGATAACATGGTAAAACCATCCAGGTCACATTTCATTCCCAAATAAAATAAATAAATAAAATAATTGACATTTTGAATAAAGAAAACTAAACCTATTTTAGGACAATTTTTTAATCTTCCAATTTAATCAAAATTTTTTGTTTTCTTTTCCTCAAATTCATTACATAATGCATCCAGAAGAGTTATGCGTTTTTTTCTCCCATCATCAGATTATAATTGCATTATTATCGTAAAGAATAAATAAAAGTATAAAATAAAATACTATTTAAGGGTGTCACTATATAAGGCAAAAATGCAAGAATATGAATCATGGATAGCGACGATATGCATCATGTATAATTCACCCAAAATGAAAGTTTAAACAGATTTAATTTAGCATAAAATATATTAATTTTAACTCTAAAAATAAAATTCAAAAATTAAAATTAAGCAATAAATAAAAATGCATAAATTAAAGGCAGTACAACCATGATGTATAAATACAATGAAAGAATTTTTCAATGAGAATGAGACTTTACCTTTTTGTTTTATGGTTATGAGAATTATTTCTTACTTTCTTTTTAGGATAAAATACAGTATGACCCAGAAAAATAAGAAACAAATTAAGACATTTCAGCACAAATGATGAGATTAAAAAGTGCACGTGAGGAAAAAATTATTGCATCTTATTTTTAGATGTTTTATAAAACATTTGCCATTTGTGTAACTGTCCTAAAGAAGCCTTCTCTTCCAAGTACGTGAGGATATTGTCTTATATAAGATGATCGTTTCAGATGATCTCTGAAAATGTAAAAATAGTAGCCAATATTCGCAATGCTCTATTTACTGACTAACAGCAATATTGAAGTCAATTTCACCACCACCCCAGGCATATACGCCTGTCATAGTGAGCATAACTTTTACAGGACACTTTTCAAATGGCACCTCCCCTGGAGAAATCCACAAGGCTATGAAACTCCTTGTATTTTTAGACAGATCTCAGATATACACGACATTATTATTCAGCAGACCAGATACGCCAGTCAACAGACCAATCATTCAGGTTCAGTGCTACTGCATATACCTACAGACATTGTGGAGGAAGGCTGGAGTAAGTTCATAGACCTTAATCAGGGTAGACATCATATTTAATTGTACGCAAATGGCTGTAAGGGATAGACATATAATCTGTTTAATAGGTTCAACTGTATTAAAATGTATAAGTTCTGGACCTCACGCAGCCCCCTTTCATTATCTATAGACTCTTCAATGGTTCCTGCTCCATTAACATTATTAACCCAGTAACTAATAATCTGTGCATGTGGAATGTGTCCAAACGTGAATATACATCTTTCTTTAATTTTCTAGGTACAACAGGTGGATGGAGCTAAGAAAAGACACTCGCATGGAATTGAGAGGAAGGAGAGGTCAAGAAGGGCATCCCCATAGACCAAACAATAGGTGAGAATGTGGCATAGCCGTACACAGTTCAGCCATGAATTAAGGGAAAAACAGCACTGCAGTCAGTACACTTTTGATCATCGTAAGATGGAGGTAAATGTGTTAACACAGGGGTCATTAGACAGAAGACAGGAAGATCGTATGGCTGTTTCACACTGCACTCATAAGCAGCACACAACAAGGTTCTATCCATAAAATAGTGATTTCTGGGTCTCTACAGTAAGTATTTCCTTTAATAGCAGCAATAACACATTTATCTGATGTCTTCCAAAAGTTCAGAATGAAACGTTTTTGTAGGTTATTGTCAAATATGTTTTTTCAATTTATTTTTGTACTTTAATATACATCAAGCTCTGTTATCTCAAAGGATCAAAAACATAAATAAATTGATGTCTCAACTTGTTTAAAGAGGTGCAGTAGAGGAAATTTAGGTCAGTGACTTTCCCACAGACCACCCAATATAAATATTAAGTTATATGTATTTAATGACTCGTTCATACTGTAAAATGTATACATTTCTAATTTATAAAATATTTATATATCTATTATATTTTATTTTAAAATATTAAAATATTATATATAATATTTTAAATAAAATACTATAAATTGAAAAAATATAATATCTGTAAAATATTACCTGACAATATGTTTTCTGTTAAGAAAGTTATTTTAAACATATAAACCTGAGGAAACGAAATAATCACAATTATTTTTATTTACAATTATTTTACAATTAATCACAATTATTAATCACAGCTATTTTATTTTATTAATAGCCATAGTTGAGACTAATAGAATAAAAAAGTGATTATTTCTAACTTTTATAAAGCAGCATAAATAGAAACAAAGTCAATGTACATTTGAACTTATTTAAATGTATTGCTTTTTGTTTGTTACTATACTATTATTTATGTTTTTATGTATTATACTATTATATATGTATTATTGTTTTTTATGTTATTACAGTGTTTTTCCACTGACCACATTGCAGGCCTCCTGGGGGTCCCTAGAACTCAGTAAAAAAAAAAAAAACCTAACATAGGCAAAAACACTGCAATATTTTCCTCATCCTCAAGGTGGTGTTGAGTCTATCGTCAGCCTTGAATGGACAGCTTAACTCAAGCCTCCTTCCTGTCTAAGAACTTACAAGAGTAGCAGTAACCATGGTAACTCCTTCAGAATCCAGGGCAAACATTTATAGGGCAATGGATTTGCTTGAGAAATACTAAAAAGAACTAAAATAGAACACGTACATCTGAGCATTTGCAGGCCAGCACGGTAAAAACAAAAGCAATCAAGAGCTTTGATTGGGAGATATTTATTGTTTTCAGTTAATCTGAATGCTTGCCTTGCTCCTTCGACCTCTGTTTCCTTTCCATTTTCTCTAAGCTTTTTTTGTTTGCTTAATCGTCCACCTCCTGTTTCCATAATTACAACATTATGAAGGATTTGTGAACGCTGTGAGCGCTGACTTGGATTCTCTTTCTCTCTGGTACTGAATAACGGCAGTAATTTAGCATCACTGAAGCAATAGTGGAGCGTGCAACACCATAACCCTCTCTCAGAGGAGCACAGATGAGACCAGAAGGAGAGCTACCATTACCTTCAGGAAGAAAGACAGTCCTTATTGTTGTCTATTTCTGTGCCTGAGAGAGAACCGTCAAAGCTTGGTATGACACATTCTGTGATAATACACCATCATTGGGCCCAAAATTTACACCAGAGGGTGTATTTCCTGCTGGAAAATCCAGCTTTAGATGATGGTTGTGTTTTGGAACATGGTAGATTTCTAGCTGGCAACTCCAAAAACCTGCTTGACCACCTTGATGGTTTGTTGATGGTCTACCGTGTTCGAAAACTTTTTTTTCCCAGGACTGTTTAAAAAGTGTTCTGCTGTTTGAAAGTGAGCAAGAGAGAAAAAGTTAAGAAAGAGATTAGTCCATGCCATGTCTCACTAGAACAGTCATCAGTATGGAGACAAGAGACTTTACACACCTTACATCAGTAAAATTATCCTGCTCATCAGGGCTCATTCCACTAATGAGCATCCTAATTCATGATTATATCACACACATTCTGACTAATGAGTCTAATTGCTAGTAAAGGAAGACAAACAAAGCGGAGCAAAGGTATGCACAGGAAAACTTCAATTGCACAGCGCTGCAAAAAACAACTTATGGTACAATAGCGATGGTTAGCACTTTTCGCCATTGCCCTTCGGCAAAAAACAAAAAAATGTAACCTTTTTGTTTCTACCGTCAGAGTAATCATGACAAATGCTAGTGATCTGCCTTTCTTTTGCATTATATGCATTTGGCAGACAATTTCATTCAAAGCAACTTGCACTGAATTTAAAGTACACATTTGATCAGTTTATGTATTCCCTAGGAATCAAACCCATGGCCTTGGTGTTGCCAGTGCCATGCTCTGCTGTTTGATCTACAGAAAAACGTTTGCTTGGGAAAACACACATTTCTGGCACTTCTGACACTGACAAATCAGAGGCCATTATGTACAGTGGAATCTAAACTCAGTGGTTTCTGTTTGAGTAGTAATTGAAAGGACAATTCAAGGGAAAATTCTGCTATCATTTACTCTCTTTTATGTTGTTTTAAACCACAGACTTTCTATCAAATGTTTTTGTCCATGCATTGAAAAATCAATTGCTTGGGAAAACACACATTTCTGGCACTTCTGACACTGACAAATCAGAGGCCATTATGTACAGTGGAATCTAAACTCAGTGGTTTCTGTTTGAGTAGTAATTGAAAGGACAATTCAAGGGAAAATTCTGCTATCATTTACTCTCTTTTATGTTGTTTTAAACCACAGACTTTCTATCAAATGTTTTTGTCCATGCATTGAAAAATCATGTGGTCCAACCCAGGATTATCATTGTTAACTAAAACTAAATGACTATGGTCATATAGGTTTGTACAACTAAACTTTATCACTCACATTAAAATTAACAAAACTTTCTAAACTGCATGCCAGGTGCTTAAAATGTAGTCGGCGTTGTTGATTATGGTGGGACTGATCTAATTTAGATTTAGTTGTGCCATGATGTCTGCTTGTAGTTTCATTTAAATTTGGATTAGAACTTATTAACCATGCATCATTATAGTTCACTTTGACACTTATGTACAAGTCATTGCATACATTTCTGTCATGACAACTCTCTGAGAGTTTGCTATTGCCAATACATCTGAGCATGTAGGAAATACTGCTGCTGGACATATAACATATATAAAGTAAAATAACCCCCATAGATAACATACATGAAATTACCCCGTAGCAGATCTATACAGGTGGAGCTTGGGAAGGTGGAGGGTTTCTGAAGCACACCGCAACTGCTACAGCAAGCACTAGCCAAGTATTTGATTGTTGAGCAGCAAGCTCATTGGCTATTGATGTAAAAAGAAACAAATCAGCTGTGCCATGTGATTGATGATGTGCTAAAATCAGATCGAGTTAGAAACTATCGAACTGCACCATCTAGAGCAGGGATGGGGCAACTGGCGGCCCGCAGCGTCTTTTAGTACGGCCCGCTAACTACAAAAATATCAATAATAAAATACAGCATTGATATTTGTTATTTCTTTTCAGCAACCATGTAGGTCAGGATGTTCGTATTGTAGGCCTATTCACAATACATGCACTTTATACCAGTCAAAAAGTAGATTCTTAATTAAATTCTTCATCTATGTCAGGGATGGGCAACTGGCGGCCCGCAGTGTCTTTTAGAACGGCCTGCTGGATCATATTAGACTCGGATGATCAATTTTAAAACATTTGAAAAGCAAGTCACGTAAAGATTGCTTTCAGTTTATGATGTTAATACTATCTCCAACCAGGAGAGGTCGCTAGTTTCCAGCCGCTCGCTCCCCTATTAATTTCAGCGTAGTAGGACGTGCACTCTAATGTAAACATTCATTAAAATTAGCAAATAATAAATGAAAAACTTACCATGAAAACAGTATTTTCAAGTCAAGATGGTAAACAGATTATATTTTTACCAAGTTCAAGGGGATACCCATATGTTTGGAAATCTGTATTTTATTTAAATCGCCATCACACCACTGCTCACAAATAACGGGGATGCCAAAGTTGCACTTGCCCCAAATTTCAAAGGTAAAATTCATAGTCAACAAAAGCTTTTTGCCAAATGCATGACAGAAATGTTTGCACTGGACTATGTTCTTATTAGGGTTTCCGCGGGTCCTTAAAACGTCTTCAGTTAAATTGTTTACATTTAAGGCCATGCAAACTCTTAAATGGTACAAAAGTCTAAATTATAAGAGGTCTTTGGGGACGGAAGGACAAGAATTGCTATATGGATTAATGATGATGATTAAACTTCAAAAGGCTACGATTTCACTGAATAAACTTGAGTGCTGCACGTCAGAATTCATAGTCAACAAAAGCTTTTTGCCAAATGCATGACAGAAATGTTTGCACTGGACTATGTTCTTATTAGGGTTTCCACGGGTCCTTAAAACGCCTTCAGTTAAATTGTTTACATTTAAGGCCATGCAAACTCTTAAATGGTACAAAAGTCTAAATTATAAGAGGTCTTTGGGGACGGAAGGACAAGAATTGCTATATGGATTAATGATGATGATTAAACTTCGAAAGGCTATGATTTCACTGAATAAACTTGAGTGCTGCACGTCAGCTTTGTGTACTGCGGTTACCGGGGAAACCACTGTATGCTCAGTTTCGAAAGTGAAACCTGCTGGCAGAGAACGAATTTGCTTTTTCAATAAGCCCATCTGCTATTTTTGCTACATATTTTTAAATGTGAACCAGTGGATCAACAAAAAGCTAATGCATTGTAAAAATCTAAACAATTAAGACACTAAGGTATATTATACGTTATTTAATATAATAATTCATTGATAATTGTTTAAATTAATATAATAATTGATGCTTTTGACTCATCCCTTTTCTTAAAAAATTGTTTATAGGCTGAAATGTGAAGTGCAGATCTTAAAAAGGTCTTTAAAGGTCTTAAATTTGATTTTAAAAATCCGGCAGATACCAGGTTATTTTATGGTACCATTTAGAATAACTTTTTTTTTTTTTAATTAAGCCCTTTTTAACTGTCCTTTTAGGTTGTTTTGAGAATGTTCTGTAGGCTACTAATAAAAAAAAGGACTTCTGTATATTTGTTAGTAGCAAATTTACAGAAAATGCAATTGAGATGTTTACATTGGCTTGTCGGGGTAATATTTCTGTCCACTGACAACAAAGTTTTCCTTCTGAATTAGTATAACTGCACAAGTTTTATACTTAATAAAATATTTAAAAACAAATGACATTAGTTATACTTTAATTTCCTTCAATAAAAAGTAAATTGAGTAAGACGGTGTAAAAGGTGTGTGGACGTGGATTAGCAATCTGGCCCCTTGGTATAAAGGAGAAAAAAATGCTGGCCCTCGTCATTATCAAAGTTGCCCATCCCTGATCTAGAGTTTATAGAATTTATAAATAATAGGTGCCAGATCAAATACACACAAATGAAGTCCTGTTGTTGCTAAAGTTGGTGGGTTTTGTTTGGTTTGGGCTGCATGTCCACCAAATAAAATAAATATTGGAATGGAGAGCTGAGTTACAGTGATGTTTACTGCATGATAGCCAGTGTTGGGGAGTAACTAGTTACATGTAACGGCGTTACGTAATTTAATTACAAAATAAAAGTAATTGTAATCAGTTACAGTTACTAAGAAAAAATGTGTAATTAAATTACAGTTACTTATGAAAATGTTGGTCGCCGTGATTTTGCCAAGTAAGACATGTTCCTGGATCAACATCTTTTGTTGATCCTGGATCAACATTACTGTCCAAAAATATAGACTAAACCCAATCCCTAACCCTAAACCTAACCCTACCCATAATTTATTCCTAAAATCAGTGTGAAATGATAGCGATATGGACTAGTGTCTGTGAATATTAAGCCGCAAAAAGACAATATATGAATCCTGCACGTTCTGCGTGTCTGTGGAAATCAGGCGCAGACTGGCCATCGGGAGAATCAGGACAATTCCCGGTGGCCTGGCAGCCGATTTGGCCCGCTAATTTAATATTATTATTGTATAATTGCCTGACGAATGTACTAAAGCGATTATTTCCGAATTCGCCATTCGATAATTAAATCTCTAATAAATCATGAATCGGTTTGTCGTGACTGGCAATGCTTCGGCTCGCCTCCGCCAAACGGTTTGGTTCAGAGTAATCAATGCGAGAGAGAGAATGGAGTGGACTGTGGAAGCGTGGTTTGGATCAGAGTAATCAATGCGAGAGAGAGAATGGAGTGGACTGTGGAAGCGCACAGGTGGACAAGAGAAACAAAACTACTGTTCAGGGTTTCAAGTGCAGGTCAGTTTCATCTATAAATATGCTATTGTATTTTTGTCTTTGTTTACTTAGTTAAGCAGCAGCAGCAGCCCATTGCTCATCAGTCATCACTCAAAATACTGTATAAAGGACATCATTATTATCTATTGTAATGTTACAGTAGTAATTTAGCAGACAAATAATCATATTTTATAATAGGTTTAGGGGGAGCTAGG
>NW_015551064.1:643998-649891 GCF_001515605.1 Sinocyclocheilus anshuiensis | reverse complement strand
GATACACTAACCATAGTTTAACCATGGAATTTGTAGTAAAAATAAATACAAATGGTAATCCATTTGCAAAAAAAACAAAAAAAAAAACATGGTTATTGTACTTTTACTATAATAAATACATGGTTAATTTTTGTAAGGGAAAAACATGACTCATGTTCATGTACTAATTTTGACATGTAGGCAATTTAGAAAGTATAATTTTGTTAAATATTGAGTATTAAAGTCAAGATAGAGATAGAGTTCAGGGCAAAATAAAGAGACTGAAAAGAAAAATGGAAGTGAAGGTGCAGTTCAGGAGAGAACTTTTAATTATTTTGCATGTCCCCAATCTAAGGATTTAAACCTTTTTTATGTGAGGTCCATACTAAAAATAAGGTTGTCCATTTTTCAGAATTTGTTGTGAGATTTCCCGGCCTGATTTTTTTTCCCAGTCCGCCCCTCGTGGAAATTAATGGCGCAAACATGCGGTTTCATTTACTACACATAGGCCTACTGAAGCTTGCGGTGTTTTCAGCCTCTGCCGCCTCAATATATGAGTACATGAACACATAAACATAATCTCTAGAACTGCTCTGAGTCACTTCATGAGCATTTTACTTATTTTGAGAAAACTATCGTCATATCATATACAAAGAGACACCAATGTTTCAGGAGTTTAGTACACAGAATAGGACACATGCTTATTAGATAACAGTATTTGAGTTGATGTATATGCTTTTATTTATTATTATTTTTTAATTAACTTTTTTTCCAAACCATTGTTAATTGTAATCTGTAACCTATTACATTTCCAAAGTAACCTTCCCAACACTGATGATAGCAAGACGTAATATCATGCATCCCCTTGTTTGGCTGCTCTGGAGAGAGAACAGGATTTGATATTATGGCATTTCTGATACAAGGACAAAACCGAGAGCTCTTTCTCCCTCTCTAAGAGTTTGTCCGTAATGAAGCTCGCGGGGGTAAATGATTGATGTCAGGATAAATTAAAGTGCAATAGAAGGACACGACTCACTGTTCAGACTGACATCCATCAATTTAACCCTAAAAACTTTTAAATGGCAATTACAGGACTGTGGAACAGAGCAGGAAAAAAGGGCAAATTCAACATACAGTTGCCATTTGTCAAGAAGACATGTCATCAATCTATCAGCCCAGATTAACATGTCATCACCTTTGATTTATCTGCAGATAAGAAAAGCAATAACATTTCTTACCCCTCATTTGTGTGGGATAGCACTGTATTTCTTTGACATTTTAACATCCAGCATTATCACAATATGCTTGGCAATAACAAATGAAGCTTGGGTAGGAAACCAGGCTGATATTATATAATTTCACTTCAAGAACAAGAGATGGTATGAAGCCTGGGGGAGCCTACCTTTGGATGGATTGGCATTTCTATGAGTGTCTGGAACACTTGTTGGCTCAACCAGCCACTGAAAGTTTGTCATTTCCGACAGCAATCCTCCAAGGGTGTAGCCATTCTACAAAGAGCGACTTTCACAGCATTTTCTTCTTTCTGGGTTCTAACAGCACTTAAACGAATAATATAATATGCTGAAACTCATCTGAACATCTGGCCCCTTTTGACGTCACAACACACTGTCACTTACATTTGTGCATTTGACAGATGCTTTTATCCTAAGTGACTGACAGAGAATTCAAGCTAACAAAGTAATTCATGCAGTTCTTGCATTCTCTGAGAATCAAACCCATGCAAGTGATGAAGGAAGAGTTATCTGAATATAGAGACAGACTTGTACTCCTACACAAAGTCATGCTGGGATTGGGATGAGAGGAGACAGAAAGGGAGATTGATACTGTCGTTTACCATTGGATGGGTGGAGGACACAGCTTGTATAATGAATTGTGACACTTCAATTAGCCCCTCCAAAATCCCCTCTAACTATCACAACACATTATATTGTTGCCATAAATTGTGTACAAAGGCATAATTTCTACTCTCTGGCACTACTGATTCTTGGAGAAATTAGCGAAAAACTGTGTGAGTTACAGCAGACAGATCTCTTTAGCAGTAACACAAGCCTTAGCGGACTCTAAGTCCTTCATTAAAAAGGATTCAGTTCAGAGACAGCTCTCAGCAGGACTGTCTGATACCCATTGACTTTATAAGTGAGAAACTCAGAGCCACATGGGAAGCGTTTTTGAACATTAGTTGGAAGTATGAAAAAACATAATGAATACGAGGAAATCAGACTGGATTCACAGCCATAGTGTTGTGGTCAGAGCCATAGCCAGTGTTGGGGAGTAACTAGTTACATGTAACGGAATTACGTAATTTAATTACAAAATAAGCTTCAAAGGGGACATCGGATGCCCATTTTCCACAAGTTGGTATGATTCTTTAGGGTATTCTTGAAATGGTCTCAGTGTTTCGTGTAAACCTTGTCAAAAACAGCTCTGTTCACAGCGACTCGTTTCGGTGCATTTCTCTTTACATGCTAATGAGCTCTGCTCGCCCTGCCCCTCTCTTCTGTGGAAGAGCAAATGCGATTCGTAAAGAATCATAAAAAATAAAAAGAGTATTGGCACTGATTGCCTTGCGGAGCACATATTGTAAGTTTAACCCTGCCGGGTTTACATGTTTAAAAATGATTTATAGTTGAAAACATTAGAAATTTAGAAAAGTAATCAAAAAGTAATCAAATGTAATCAGTTACATTACTTTAATAAAGTAATTGAAAAGTTACACTACTTATTACATTTTAAGTAGGGTAACTTGTAATCTGTAACCTATTACAGTTCCAAAGTAACCTTCCCAACACTGGCCATAGCACAAAGAGGGACAATACAAAAAGGCTCGATTCATTAGCGGAATTTATTCAAAGCAAGAACATAACATAATCCGATCTGATATGTGGGAAAAGGGGGAGAATGAGTTTGGCAAAAGGTGGATTTGAATAAGAGTCAATTATTTCTCGTTTTACTCGCTACGCCACTGATTCTGCAGATAAATAGTGTTGTGCTTTTGTGCTGTTTATCGCAACCAGGCATTGGTGGGCGGACTTACTGTAGCCTGGGATACTTGCACTTTAGAGACACTCCATTTCTTTTTAGAGCTGCTTTACAGCGGAATTGAATTCTGCTTGCATAATTTCAATATTATTTTTATTTATATATTATATGTTCTTTATATATTATATTACTGAAATATTATTATTATTTAATATCTTTGAAACAATCTGTACTGTATAAAGCGCTATACAGATAAAGGTGACGAATTTGAAGATGAAATGTTGTGGAGCGCGTTGCGTTGTGGGAAACAATATCCCATGCAGTGTCCTCAGATGCATAGGCCTACATCAAATTTCAGCAAATGTAGCAGGTAATCCGGGAATTCCATGCAGAAAATTCACATACTATTCACAGTATACACATTGCATACTGCAATATATTATAAGTTGTATGGTAGTATGCAGGGCTGGACTGAGACAAAAAAATCGGCCCTGGCATTTTTTTGGTCCAGGCAGCCACGGCCCACCACGACACACACACACACACACACACACACACACACACACACATATATATATATATATCCCCCAAAAGAAAAGAAGCTAAGGTCAAAGTATAATTTCCAATTAATAAAAATAAGTATGCAACTGCACTCTAAAAAATGCTGGGTTGTTTCAACCCAACTTTGGGTCAAATATGGACTAACCCAGCTGCTGGGTTAAATTGTTTAATTAAAATTTTAACCCAAAAGTTGGTGTAGTCCATATTTGACCCAAAGTTGGGTTGAAACAACCCAGCATTTTTTAGAGTGCGTGTACAACATATAGGCTACTATAATTTAAAATGTTTCCAGTAATCTTCACACTAAGGGACAGTAAAGACCTCCTCAAAGAATGCAACCTTTATAAGAATAAGAGAGGAAGGTGGAGAATAAGTTAATAAATTATGATTTTTTTAAACACAGTGATTACAGTACTGGTATCTTTAATATTGAAAGTTAAGTATCTGAATATATTGCAAATTCACAAATGAAAAATGTGTGAATATCCCATCTCGTTTTGGATAAGAATAAAACATCAGGTCATATTTAAATCTAGATTTATTCGCTTTGGCCCATGGAAACCTCTGCGAACACACTTGATTGGCCAAAAAAGCGCAAGCATTCTACACTCATGGTGCGCACACGCTTTAGGACAGGTTAGATTCCTCCGTTTCCCCTTCATGCGAGCCCCTGTTATCAAGCTCCTTACCAATTAAACTCCTCTCCTCCTCCTGCCTGTCCCTTTGGCCCACATCACTCACAGCAGAGCAAGCCTGTTTTTGATAACGCTGCTGTGTACATTTCGGAACTGCCAACGACGAGGCACATTTTGTGGTATCCGTCTCCAAATTTTAAAGCTACTTTTCCCTGAGCATTTCAGCACCTTTCATTTTGAGAAACTGAGAGGAAGGTGGAAGATAGGTGCAGCGATATTTACATAGACGGAGCAAGATCCCTTATCACTCCGTCTATATAGTGCTTTGTGATTGGCCGCTGTCCCTGCATGATTGGCCGGTCCTTGGCAGAAAAAAAATTGTACCGGCCCAAACGTGCATCGGCCCACCAGGAAAATGCCCAGTATCCCAGATTACCAGTCCAGCACTGGTAGTATGCCATTCCAAACACAGCTTCTGTATTGATTTCAGTGTACTTGAGTTATATTTGGAAGATTCTGGCAAATATAGTAGGTCATCCGGGTATTCCATGCATACAGAAAATCTGCATACTATGCACAGTATACTGGATACTGAAATAGTAAGAGTAGTATGATAGTATGGCATTTCGAACACAGCAAGTGACTTCTCTTAAAAAACGGCATTTTTTTTTTTTTGGTGTAAACTCTAAAAATAGTTCAAACCAAAAGTATTGTATAGTGTAAAACATGTTGAAGATTAGCTGAAAGGAGCTGTTCTCCTTTCCCATGCACTGCCAAAGCGGAAGCGTTAGCATTAGCAGTTAAGTTTTTTTTGGCTAAGTTACAGGCTTGCCTTCTAGTGGATTTGCTTGTATGGTCCACAGGTGTAGGAGATCTGCTCATAAAACAAAACAAACACAGAAAACAAAAGACTTCCGACCCCTACAGCGCAGACAGTGGCGTAATGTAATGAAGTAATAATACTTCGTTACAGTACTTAAGTATTTTTTGGGAGTATCTGTTCTTTACTTGAGTTTTTATATTTCAGCCAACTTTTACTTTTACTCCACTACATTTCCTAATTAAAATGTATATTTTTACTCTGATACATTTCCCCGAAGCATATTCGTTACTTACTACAAAATAGTCAGAAGTCAGAAGAACATGGACTGCAGAAAAGCAGGTTTGACGAATCAGTGGTTTGGCGTTTGCAAGCTAGACGCCTAAAAACACCTTTGCTCATGTGCAAACAAGTGTGCACACAACCGCAGATGATTCATTTTCCACTCAAGTCGAGGCTGGGGTGTGCCATATACTGCATCGTCTGCAATAATATGGTAAGTGTTGTTGTAATGATGTGCGATCTGACATTATCAAGTATATCACCAGATCACACACAGAGAGTGCACGCACGTGATATATTAGTCTATTAAAACTCAAAATTCCAGGCATTCTAAATTATGGACGGCAAAAATGTTTCTGTATTCTTTTTATATTTATATAATTTAATATAGTTAACTTATCGTCTGCAATATCTTCTTGCTGCAATATCTTCTGCAATATCATCTTGTTCTCAAGATGGCGGCGCGTTCACACGCTGCGGCTTCTCTCTCTCCCGACAGAAAGGTGTTTTCGTGTTTTTTGTCTTGTGAATCGCAGTGTTTTTGTACGTATTCGTCGCGTCTATCTGTCTCTAAGCGCGCATACAGTCGTGAGTTTCTGCTCGATGTCGGCAGAAC
>NW_015551064.1:641133-643747 GCF_001515605.1 Sinocyclocheilus anshuiensis | reverse complement strand
AATATTCTAAATGGTGACTTCAACTTCTACCAAAGTCATTTTCTGGTAGGATATCTGTACTTTTACTTGAGTATGGCTTTCAGGTACTTTATACACCACTGAGCGCAGACAAATCATTACAAAAAAGATTAAAAAAAATTACCAATTAAACTTTACTCGTAACACAGAGATAATTCGATAAATACAGTTATTAAGACCTACTTGTGAACAAATATGAAAAGATATTACAGTGTAACAGTGTGTTAAGTGTTTGGGCTGTTGATTACATCACTGAATCATCAGTGAATCGAATCTTTTGAATCCGTTTACTGAAACACTTTCTACTCGGATGCATTATCCAATTCATTTAGTGATCATTTCTTTCCTTCCACCAGTAGGTGGTGACAGGCATTTGTCTTTCTTATAGTGTTAAGCGTATAGATGAGTCATTTGAATTCGTTCAACGAGTCGTTCAGTACCGAAATGAGTCAAAACGTGCCTACAAACCGACTAAGAGACTCCAAATAGTATTTAAGCGTGTTTTTCGTGTTTATGTATTCATAATTGTTCTCCCTCTTTCTCTCTTGTTGTGAACAAGATTGACTCACATATCTAATTGAATAACTGCTAACTTTTCTTTTTACGTGGAGCAGCACAGTGGATCCTCCTTCACGAACGAGATGATTCATTCAGTTCATTCCCAATCAAGACGTCCGCTCTTCGCGTTTGCTACGAGCTATAGTCAGCGAAAAATATGAGTCTGGACTCTGGAGGTGAAAGAGAACGATTCATTCATTTAAATTATTAAAAAACAACTAATTAATTTACAAACGCCACGCCACTATCCACCTTATTTTTCCCGTAAGAGTGTACGTGGCCATTTGTAAATTTTGTCTTCCGGTCTCATCCACTTCCAGCTATTTTTAGCTATACAAAACAGCTCGTTTTGCTGTTTGATATTGCAAACTGGTCTGTCTTACCTTATTATTTGAATGTATTATCTTAATAATGGACACACTGGTTTGTAGTGCAAACGGTTTTACCGTTTACTGCATGTTGTCATTCTTCTCGTTATTTCCCGGCAACAACTCACTGCGTGATGGAGCCTAGAGAACATAGTTAGAATGTCCCTAAAATTCAAGATATGGGGCAAAAATGCCCCTGTCTGAGTTTTTGTCTCATGTTTACATCATATAGTTAAGCAGTATCACATGAGTGCAAATGTGATACTGATCTTATACAACAGTTCAGTAAATAAGAAGTTAATATTGTGTTATTTTAGACACAATGTTGTCTCTTTTGCTCAATTTTGCCAACAAATATATAAAAATAAAGCAGAACTGTTCGTCTCCGAGCAACACACAGCAGCATTTAATTTCTTAATACACATTTTGAACGAATTGGGTGAACCATTTGGCGCGTTGAACCATTGGCCATAGGCGCGTTGTATTTGAAGCGGAGCTCCACAGACCAATCGGTGTGTGACATCACGTTATTTCCCTACAGCGGCTAATGAACCGGAAGTCTCGCACATTTACAGAAAACGGCTTACTTCCGAATCCGCATTGAAAAATAAGGTGTATAATCACGTCTGTGGAAAAAAACAGATGATTTTAGACATTTAAAATCAACAAATGAGAGTCCATGATGGGAGGGGAAACATGCCTGTCGCTCTTGAACTCAGAACTGGGATTTGCATAAAACAGACAGCTTTTGTCTCTTTATTTTGTCACGTCTGTTTAGGAAGCAGTACAACCTTATTGTCCATTTGTTCTGAAAATGTATTATTTATTAGCACGGTATGCAGCAACTCTTTTCTATGAAAGAGTAAACAAAACTCTGTGGTAAATTGAGCAAAGTGTGGAGCTAAGCATGTCTTCAAAATGGCTAATGATCAGCGGGCTCCAGCTCGCACTGAGTTGCATGACTGTGTGTTTATGCTGTCTGTGAGCATATTTATGTAATAATGCTGTATGTGTGCAACCGCCATTAGAGCTACAGGCTTGTCTGAAGCAGGGGTAATTGGAGGTACAGTTATGCGATAAGAATAAAATAATACGTCTGTTTACTGGAGTCTGCCAGTTTGGATAAGAGGAAGGGAAATGAGAAGATAAGACGATGTATCATAATCAGGGGTATGGAAACAATCTGCAAAGTGAAGGGACATATTATAAACAGACTGGCTCATGAATATTAATTAGATGATGTACAAACTATTGAACCGACTGAATTTGCTTTTATCCCTCACAGCCTTGTTTCTATTTGTCAAATAGAAAAATTTTGTCAAATGTTTTTTTCATAACTGATTTTATTTCCGCTAGCTGCCAAATCAGCATTTATTGTTTACATTTAGTTTAACTTTTAGTAAAATAACAAAAATTGAAAATGTATAGACAAAAAAATTAATAAATAAATCTTAATACACATTTTGAACGAATTGGGTGAACCATTTGGCGCGTTGAACCATTGGCCATAGGCGCGTTGTATTTGAAGCGGAGCTCCACAGACCAATCGGTGTGTGACATCAAAGTACCGCGAGAGCGGCTCAAAAGCATGCAGAGTCGTCTGCTCTCTAATTGCTCTTGCGGTACTTGATGTCACACACCGATCGATCTGATGGTGATGATCCGCTTAA
>NW_015551064.1:639567-639718 GCF_001515605.1 Sinocyclocheilus anshuiensis | reverse complement strand
ACACCGCCCAAATGTTCACGCAAAGAAAGAAGGCGTAACTTTATTGTTGCTGCCACCGCCGCTGCCATGTTGTGAAGACGATGTGTGTTTCGTTGCGAAAGCGAAGATACTTTGTTTGGCCTTCCAAAAGAGGACACGACTAGAAATCAGA
>NW_015551064.1:630902-639518 GCF_001515605.1 Sinocyclocheilus anshuiensis | reverse complement strand
TTAAATATTAATAAAAGCTATATGTCAATGATACTATACTAAAACAACACTGGTCTATCCTGACTAAAGTTGCTACACTCCGATTACAATCCATGTTCATTTGATACTATCCAAATTACGGAAAAATTATAATAATACTTTTAGGGTAATTTTAATTAAAATAAGGTAATTTTTATATCAGCCACAAAGGTGACACAGACCCTCTGTTTTCTGATTAGACAAAAGTTGTTTCGCAGTATGAGATAATAATATGTAGGGAAATTAATCAACTGATGTCATGGTTGATTTAATTTTTCAGATTTTTGGGCTAATTTGTCACCGAGTGGCTGACGGGGCTGAGGCTGAGCAGAATGGAAATTAATTAGTTGCTGGCATCACACATCCAATGCTGTCACTTTGTTAGAGCACAGACATAAACATGCAGTCAACACAGCGGTCAGATGACTTTTTATGAACGGGAGCGACATGCTAATGATGTGCATTAGCAGCTTGCTCTGGCTCTGGGCCTAGTCATAATGGCTCCGATCCTACAATTACTGGACATAAGCTTTCACTCTGAAATTACTGAAGCCACTTTGCTTTTGCGAAAGACCATAGGTGGGGAAATGTTGACTTGAGACCCAGGACTGAAGCAGTTATTACGGCATGAAAAAACCCAATAACGCTGTCAGACGACATTCGCATTTATCCTGCAGTGATATTACTGCTTAGAGGGAACTCCCAAGAGTTTGCTTTAAGCTGATGCTCATTTTCTAAAAGGAAAACTGGACCAATACGGCACAGAAAGAGTGGGCGGCACTTCCTCAGCACCAGCCACCAAGCTGAGTGGAAAATCTTCCATCTTTGACACTGCTGTCCCTATGGAGCGACTACAGGGTGTCATATATATATGAAGGAAGACTGTATTTACCAGTGTTGTGGAAGCTACTTTGAAAATGTAGCTTGAAAAGCCACAGGCAAAATCTGAAGTAGTAACATTCGAATTCAGAACTACACTGAATCTGATTGATAGGGATTGTCTGTTAAAATAATTAGGCCTATCTGTTGATTTACTGGAAACATTAACATTAGTTAATGGATTAAGGGGCAATCACACTATAATTTTCATTCCAGTGACTTCTATTCATATGCATGGGAATGCAGGAGACCGGAAATGCAAGCTTATATGAATTTCGCTGCGTTCCAAGTTTTAAATTTGGTGAACTCTGACCTGTGAATTTGTCAAATGTGAAGACATGCATGATTATTAGAAGCTTTTAAATGTTGTATTTATTATTTGTTATATGTTGAGTTTGTTTTTAAAAAGGTACTGCAGAGTGTGACGTCATCCTGACTACTGCAGTGTCTGAAGAAATTTTGGGTGCTTAAAGTGTTTAGGTATTATGAACAACATTTTTAAAGCATTAGGATAATTTATGAATATACTACTTTTATTTTTAGTTAATTAATTAATTAATTCCCAATACATTACCTACATTTTGCTAATATTCAAACAACTGTAAATTTATGTAAGCATAAATGTTAAAAAATGTATTAGTACATGTATAAATTAATATTAAGTAATATTAAGATTATAATGCAGCATTGCACAGACAATAAGGATATCAAAGCATTAAACTTAATATATTAATGGACATATTTAAGACTAAACTACTACTAAAACACATTTAATTTATAACTTAGTGTAAATTTTGTACTAAATGGCTAAACGCTCACAACTGAGTGAAGGATAATTTTTTAAACAGCTCATTCTGACTCAATAAAATGAACATTTGAGAATGAGTTTGATTATTGGCTCTATTGCAAAGTTGAGTGCTCAGTGTGAGAAATACTTCAATGTAATGTTTTATCACATTTCTTTTGGAAAAATGCTTGTTAAAAAGCTACACTATTTTTCAAGCACTTTCACACTACTGAAAAATATTTTCCAACACTGGTATTTACAGCACATATGTGCGAGAGAGAAAAAGATAGTGTTTTGGTTTCCTTGGAAGTTTGTTTTGGCTCCAGCATGTGCCATTTTGGCTTTTGTGTAAGGATATTTATCTGTAGCCGTGAAGGCATTATTAGGAGAGTTCATGACTGAATATATTTCCCAGTGCCTTGCATTTTTCATTGTATAAATTTCCATTCATTGCTTGTTCTCATGGGATATGTGTTAAGACATTCTCTGGACTGACAACTATATTCAGAAACTTATTGGAGCTAGCAGCTCCATGATCTCCATGCAGCTGTATGGTAAGGAGATGAAGTGGAAGAGGAAGATGATGCTGACCCAGGATGGCTGAAGGACCTCTGGGCTTCTCACTTCTCATATGTATTTTCTCACTGCTGTCTCTGCAGATATGTAATTGTCTCATCACCCACCTGCAGAACAGAAGGTATGACTCATGAGAGAGCTGTTTGTTGGCACTAACGGTCATGAAGGCCACGTCTTGGATTGTTCGCTTGCCAGGCACCAAGGAAGCCTTCTGGCTTGATTTTAGAGATGTTACAAATTTGAGGCTGGTACTATCTCAAATTTTTAATGGTGCAGCTATCAGATTGTGTAGAGAACTAAAATGAATGCTTTTAATCACTAACATGATTGCAATGAGAAAAAAAGGCTTCCAGGGTTTATAATGAAGTTTGTTTTGACAATTATTTAGACTGTTTTCAAAAATAAAACAGAAAAAAATAGCAAAACATGCCTGCTAATTGTAAAATGTAATTACAAAATATGAGATAATAATAATGTTTAAACCACTAGTTTTTAAGTGACTGTTCAGCAGCTGATAAACTGGTGAAAATGAATGGGCTACTTACAAACTGAGACACTCTGTTACGCCCCTGGACTCATTCTGTGTGTTTTTCCCTCTCCAGGTGCTCCATGACCCAGTTTTCCCATGTTAATTGTTTCATTATTTCCAGGTGTGTGTTGTCAATTACCCTATGTATTTAAGGTCCTGTCTGTGCTTTCTGAGTTTGTCTGGTATTGAATGTTCGTCTTTTCCCTCTACGTGTGTGTTCCTGGTTCCCTTGGATTTTTATTAAAGTCTGTTCGTTTGAAGTTTACTCCACGTCTCCTCGTTCCTCACTCCGTGCTCCTCACAGTAGCGAATCGTGACACACTCGGACATCACTTTTGGTCATGTGGAGATAAAACTTGAAAAGACCTAAAACATAAAAATGATCAGGTGAATAAGCTTGTTTTTATCAGCTAAACCTCATATCACTATCAATACACATTTTTTTTCTGAGGATTTAATAACTAGTAATAACCCAAACAAAAGGAGATTATAAATAATAATAGCTTAACATTTTGATACACAATTAAAAATATACAAATTATGTGAAATATTCTCGTTTTATGGTGTTATTTTCTGAAGCAAACTTAATAATGCAGGTTTGTTCAAAAGAAAGACCGTCGCACGACAAGCGAACGACTCAGTAGAAGACACCATAAAGACGTGTGTTTGTCTGCCAGGGATGCATTGCGAGAAATTGCGAGACAGATAATTTTCAATGTCAACAGTCAGAATAAGCCAATATAAATGCAACAAGGGCCCAATATAAGTGATCGGAATAAGCAATGTAATTAGCAGGTATTTCACATGCACACACCATGACAGTCAAAACTGCGTCATTCATTGATACATAGGCCCTGTACGATAATTCGATAATTAAAAAATTAACAACAATAATGCGCTTACCTTCGTGTCACACTTTACCTTCAGACGGAACTTGAGGAATCTTTTGTGTAGAACATAATACAGAAATTTGCACAGTCAAAACGAATCATGTCCAGAACTAATCAAGTCCAGCAGCTTTCATGGATATACCAGTCGGGAAATTTGCAGGACAAGATCCTGTAAACCCGTAATCAGTTTTGATTTTTATTAAATTATTCAGCTGTGCTCAGTTACAATGATAGAGCCTTAATGCCATCTCCCTCCACATGGGTGTAATTCACGTTTTGAGAGCTGAGTCACTCTCCCACTCTTTACCTTGTAACTCTTGTATTTAGGCCACTGTGGCATTGTGATCATACTGCTACGAATTCAAAGTCTGATCCCTTATCACGCTAAAACCCATCATCACATCTGTCTGCTGATCCCTCATGACTGGCTAAAAGTGCAGCAGGTGACATCACCATAAGAATCAGCCGACTGTGCAGTGTGCATGTGTGTTTAGTAATGTCATGATAACTGATTGGATGAAGTACATGCACACTTGGGCTTTGTTTGTTTAACCAATTAGCCTATACAGTTTAGCTGTTTAAAAACCACCAAACCGACCCCAAACCAGCCCAAATATGGTCCACCCACCCAGACCAATTTTTACCCGCACAATCAAATTCAAAACCTCCCAATCTGGCAGCACTTGTAGCAGCACGAAACTTTCATAGTAAATTATACCCAGGCCTTTAATTTGTGCCGGAACAAGCCAGATCCAGCACCTCATTTAGTCCATGCCCCATCTCATACACCAATGAAAAATCTTTATGTTACGACCAGTGTATGTTCAGGAAAATGAAGTAGGCCTATAACAATGTTATCAATAACTTGCTATATCCAAGTTGAATATACAAAAAAAAAAGTTAATAAGTTGAATAAATGCCTTTAAAAAGGTCCATTCCATGTTATAGGCCTATCGAGGATCTATCGGATCTGACGAGTATTTGCTCTTCTGTCATTTGTGAAGTGGGTTTCTGCATGCAAAATTATGCATGCAGTTTGGCTGTTGGAATAATGTACATTTTAATTGGTCGCATAAAAGCCTACATATAGTTTTTCAGAAAAACTAGTCTACGCAGGGGCACCGGACAGGGGGTTACTGCAACAGAGTAATAGGGACCCATGGCGAGGGGGGGCCCTATCGCCATCCCCAACCCCGCCCCCCACTGAACGTGATTTTGCGGGCCCCATAGCAAATTCAGTGCACAGGGCCCAGAATTCCTAGTGACGGCCTTGAGTCTACGTCTGCACATTTTGGGATATTGCACAAGAAAAAAATCTCCAAAATGTAACTCGTACAGTAGCTTAGGTGGATACTTTTTTTTTCAACAAAATAAAATGCACATTTTAAGAGTTCCACTGCACTACCTTTACACAAAACAAAAACACGTTCTGTGTGAATTGTGAATGCCTTTTAGAATGACCTGCGACAGGGCCCCCCAAAGGGGTGGGGGCCCCACGCGCTGTGGGGGTGTCCCGTACGCCACTGGCTGCTTGTATCTTAATAAATTTTAAGTGTGACCAGAAACACGCAAAGATAAATCTTACATCATTAAAAGCGTTGTACGCCAACCAAACAAACTGAATGTTGACGTCAAACAGACTCAAGCTTTTGAAAAATGGAACTGATAGTCCCAATCAAACGCTGCTGATCATGCTCATGAGCGAGCAGTGAGACTCTCAGCTCATTTACAAAGGGCAAATGTGTTAGCTTCTTCGAAAAAGCCGTGGAACAATTACACAGAGAAAGAAGGATAAGGCAGCAAACGTCTGAAGATCAGATCACTTCAGATTGGCGCAGCACTGGCAGGCTCAGCAGTAATTACCAAGACAAGTCCTGCCACGGCTTTGCATGACGGCTGTTTCCTGATTGCTAATTGTGATTAAAAGCAGCACCTGAGGATGGAGCTGACCTGGAGAATGATCTTGTTGTGGGAGAGAAATAATTGGGCTAATTTTCTTCGCTTTAGCCGTTCCACTTAAACGAGCCTGCATGATTTTTTTTAAAGAGAGAAACAAGAACATTTCTAACGATGTTTCCTTCATAAAAGGGAAAGAAAAGAGTCAAAAGAAACAAGTATGTGCAGGAAGAATGCCAAAACAAAAAACAGACGTTGTAAATTGACAGACGATTCTGTAACCACAGTTTACTTCTGTTGCATCTCTCCAGGTGGGATGAATAAAATGAGATGGGCATCATTCCCTATTCAGCCTAATGAGACATTGTGTTTAACAGAGTCTCTCCCTTCTTCTACAACAAAAACCCTCTCATTGGAAATGGGTGTTTTAAAGGCTCAGTGAGTATGTGCAAAGGGGCTACATGGAGCAATCAAGCGTGGTACTGAGGTATGTAGCACAATATCATACCAAATATACAGTATATGTATTGCACTTATATCTGCAGTATGTACACACACCAGCCATTTGTTAGTACCGGGGTGGACCCCTTTTTGACTTCAGAACTGCCTTAATTCTTCATGGCATAGATTCAACAAGGTGCTGGAAACATTCCTCAGAGATTTTGGTCCACATTGGTCCGGATTTGTCAGTTGAATATCCATGATGCTAATCTCCCGTTCCATCACATCCCAAAGGTGCTCTATTGGATTGAGATCTGGTGACTGGAGGCCATTTGAGTATAGTGAACTCATTGTCATGTTCAAGAAACCAGATGATTTGAGCTTTGTGACATAGCGTATGGCTGTGGCATTTAAGCAATGCTCAATTGGTACTAAGGGGCCCCCACACCATTATACCACCAGCAGCAGCCTGAGCCGTTGATACAAAGCAGGATAGATCCATGCTTTAATGTTGTTTAACATCAAATTCTGACCCTGCCATCCGAATGTCGCAGCAGAAATCTCTTTCTCTTAAAGACTCATTAGATCAGGCAACCTTTTCCCAAGCATCTATTGTCCAATTTTGGTGAGCCTGTGAGTTGTAGCCTTGGTTTCCTGTTCTTAGCTGACAGGAGAGGCACCTGGTCTGGTCTTTAATGCTGTGATGTGTGTTCAGAGATGTACTTTTGCATACCTCGGTTGAATGGCTAATTTACTGGCTAAGTTACTGTTGCTTTTCTATCAGCTCAAACCAGTCTGATCATTCTCCTCTGACCTCTGTTTTTTCTCTCAAGTATTAGCTCAATATGATCCTGTATGATAAAAGTGCAATGTATAATACTCAACAAGAAACATATGCAAACTTTTTAAGATTTATTTTTTGAAGTATTAAAGGTTCAACTAACTGTTACATATATATACTGTATATTTTTTTTCCATATGTCAGGTTTTACAGGGTAAAACCAAGTAGTTCAATAATACCATGAGAAGCTATGTGACTAATGACTAAGAGATGCAGGAAAAATTACATCATGACACACACAAGAACACACACAACTAACCTCTAAGCTGACTAACCTCAGCTCTGACGTCAAAGGCAACAGAAAGCTTTTCATGATTTTGAGAGCCCTGAAAAAGCTTTTTTTCCATGCCCTTAAGTATACTGGTAAAGAAATAGAATATAATTAAATGTTTCTGATATTTATATTGCTTGCAATTTTGTTTTCAGTGCACAAATACTTTGAATGGAGAAAAATGTTTGTCACTGCCAGATGATTTCCAAAAGGTAAAAGACATGAAAAAAGTCAGCACACTGACTTTTTTTCATGTCTTTGACATATTGGAAATCTTTTTGGTCTACACACCTCATTTGGATAATTTTGTAGGCGCTGTGAGTTTCTGGCTGTTTTTCAGTTACTGCCAGATGATGAAATTACAGCATCTAACAGCAGGGGCTGACAGGACCATGATAAAGTAACAAGCCAAAACATGAACCCTAGTTAGTTACTATCAGGGTCATGTTTGCGCTGTTACTTGATTTACAGTTTTTAACAATCATTTTTGCACTAATAACAGAACTTTCATGTCATTTTTCAAAACGCTAGACACATAATTCACAACCGATGATCAAAATGCCATTTTTCAAAACACTTAACACTTTTTCCAAATGCTTGGATAAAATACACATGAAGCAAAGATGAGAAAAGTACAGACACTGGAATCATTAAACAAAATTTGAAAATTATTGATGAAATAATCAACTCACAACAGGTTTTTCAAAAAACTTTAAATAAGAAAAAAATAGATAAGAAAAAAGATAAGAAAAAACTACAGTAGGCATACAATACAGTTTTTTACAATCATTTTTGCACTAATAACACAACCTACATGTCATTTTTCAAAACTAGATACATAACTCACAACCGGTGATTAAAATGCACATTTTTCAAAACACTTAACACTTTTTCCAAATGTTTGGATACAATACACATGAACCAAAGATCTTTTGTTCATTGAACTAAAATAACCGGTTCAAAATGACACAACTTAACATCAAAGCATTACTATTTCAAAATGCAAGGCACACATTACATCTGAATTGAGTGTCTATTAATTTCATTACAAAGATCTAACTGCTCAAAATGCTACTTAAAGGGGTCATATGATGCGATTTCTATTTTTCCTTTTCTTTAGTGTGTTATGTAGCTATTTGTGCATGTATAAGATCTGTAGAGTTACAAAGCGCAAAGTCTCCCACAAAAGGATTTATTCTATCTAAAACAGAAGGCTGATCCAGACCAGGCTAAAACGCCTCGTTCAAACACGCCCCCACATGTCTACGTCACGATGTGGAAATATTTGCGTAATGCCACCCAAATGTTCATGCAAAGAAAGAAGGCGTGGTTTCAGGAACCGCAGTAGTGTTGATGCAGCCATGTCAGGGAGACGCTGTGTGTTTCTGTGGGAAAGCAAAAGCACTTTATTTGGCCTTCCGGAAGTAGATGCAATGAGGAATCATTGGTTAAGATTTATTTACAACAGAACAGCACAACCCAGATGTT
>NW_015551064.1:628380-628888 GCF_001515605.1 Sinocyclocheilus anshuiensis | reverse complement strand
TGAGATCATGCGATGATCACAGTGACATCACACGATCCTCATACTGTGATCCTCACGGTGTGAGTAGTATACGAAATCATTGTGAGATCAAATTGTTGACTGGGCCCAGATGTTCGAATTTGTGCAATGCATTTTATGGACGACAGTTTTGTGAACCTAGGAGAGGTTAGCTTTCAACTTTCAAGGCTACAAACTTTGCACCCTACAAGGCTGGCTGTGCAAAGGCTATTTCTAAAAAAAAAAAAAAGGGTCAATTCCGACTTTGCTATGACAATCTGACGCTTATTCTGAATCAGCTACTGTAAGTATGTTTTCTTAATAGTTTAAAGGTGCTGTATGTAAGTTTTTGACTCTACTAAAGCATAAAAATACCATAATATGTTAACATATTTGTCTATCTGAAAAACAATGCTACAGTCAGTTATTCTCCTTTGAAAATGTGCGTTCCGGAATGTCGGTGTAACACAGTTTGTAGATCGGGAAGAAGGAGGCGGGAACCGGCGAAAAT
>NW_015551064.1:610786-628030 GCF_001515605.1 Sinocyclocheilus anshuiensis | reverse complement strand
GTTTAAGTATTTGCTATTGACTGTTCAAATGCGGAGTTTTGCGCCGTGTAGAGTATCGCGTTGTGTGTGTGTGTGTGTGTGTGTGTGTGTGTGTGTGTGCGTCAGTGAGAGGGTGTCACTCACAGTGGAGTCAGCTTTCTTAATCGCGGCTTGTTTACTGCAAATACATACAAGCATCATCACTGTGTCTGTCACGCGACTGTGTTCCCCTTTCGGGCTTGAACTGATGGTAAAACTAAGGACATTATTTACTGTCTTTACATTTATGTTGAAAGCTGAAGCTCGCGATTATGGAAAGGGGCGTTACATTTCCGACGCATGCTTATGGTGTTCGGCCAATCACAATGCACTGGGTCAGCTGGCCAATCAGTGCAGACTGTGCTTGTCAGAAGGAGGGGCTTTGTAGAAAACGACTCGTTTGAGAGAGGCGGGGCATAGAGGAACTACAAAAATGCACAGTATTTGAAAAATAATGTGTTTTTTGAACATTAAAGCATGTCAACATATTCTGTAACACCAAATACACATAATAATGATCTTTAAAATAGCATCATGACCCCTTTAACTGTTGCATTACTCTTGAAGCATAAGTTTTATGGAAAATGATGAACAATATTAAATGTTTAGATTATGAAAGTGAAGCAGCTGAGTATGTTCAGGTATGATCAGTTTCAAGATGCCTGTTGTTGGGAGAAAACAACAAACCCCAAAAATTATATATGATTGTTATCAGTATTTGTTTTTCCTACAATACTGTAAATGTCTTTTTAGAGGGTGATAGAGCTAGAAGCTGATTAAAGCCATTCATATTTTTGGATGAGGCAGGCTTTAACCTGGCCATGACATGGAGGAGAGGCTGAGAGTCCAGCGGTTGAGAGGGGCCCAGAACGATGTTCGCTGGGGGGCCTGACCACCCCCCACTGAATGTGATTTTGAGGAGGCCCCACAGCAAAATCAGTGCAATGGGCCCAGAATTCCTAACAACAGCACTGAGTGCAATCATGGTTTCAGGCCCATCCACAGTTTATCACCTTGTATTTACCCCACATACTCCCCTTTCCTTACTGTATCCCTACTGAAGGTTTTTCTCCACATGAAGGTGGAAGGTTCACAATTATATGCACCCTCACAAACAAGTCACTCTTCTCCAGGCCATGGATGATGCATGCAGTGACATCATATGAGACCAATGATTTTAGCTAATGAAAACCATTCATTATGATGTGGCCAAAAACCTGTGGCCAAATTCACAAGACAGGGTTGATAAAAACATAGAAGTGCAGTGAGTGACATTTTACTGTAGGCCTACTGTAGTTTTTTCTTATCTTTTTTTCTCATCTAATTTTTTTCTTATTTCAAGGTTTTTGAAAAACCTGCTATGAGTTGTTTATTTCATCAATAATTTTCAAATGTTATTTAATGATTCCAATGTCTGTACTTTTCTCTCTAGTCTATTACAATGATGTATGAATGTGTAGAACCATAATGAAAGCTACATCACGTGTTTTGAACAAATATATTTAATGATTGTACTAACAACTAAACAGTGAAACTATGGGTATCTTGTGTGTGGGTGATCTAAAGTAATGTTCCTATGATATTTCATAATAAATTATTTTTTTGAACCAATGCTTCTGCAAATGCAAGGGTTCTTTAAAGATATGAACGCAATATGCAAAGTTTTGGGGGGGTGAATGACCAGCGCTCTCTTCTACCTTCAGTAACCACGACTGAGGTGAGACCCTTGAGCAAGGCACCAAACCCCTAACTGCTCCCCCAGCGCCGCAGCAAAAAATGGCTGCCCATTGCTCCGGTTGTGTGTTTTGTCACATTTTTACAGATTAGCAGACTATAGCATTGCTCAACCACAGCAGCTGGGAAAATATCCAATATGAAATGCTTAAGTGTTTGGTGGCAATAATTCTGTTAGATTCAAAAAATTATATTTTGTAATGGGATTCAGTCAATGAGATTGCTCTAGAGATTGGCCATAGGTTACCTGTAGGCTGAGGCATATCGATGGGCACGTTGAGGGAAAATGAAAGACTCTTGATTGGTGGCTTTTGCTCCTCATCTCTCCACTGCAGGGAATGTAATATGCGTCCTGTAATGAAAGCTCTCAGGGGAACTCTTCCTCTGCTTAGTGGTCTATACCAGGCCCACTCAATCACGAATGCAGCGCGTGCTGATGTACCGACAGGGCTTTCAGTAACACCAGGCTGCGTAGTCTGGAAAATGCCTTCTATCGCCTTTAGCGCCATACACTTTGTTGCCACATGATGAAGCACAACATTTATCTCTGCATTTATGGAAATGAAGATGCTCAGCTCCACAATGCGAAAATAGAATACGACTGCTCTGTTGTGAAAAAGAACACCATTGCCCTTTCCCCTGGTTTAGTTGGTTCATTAATGCAGACAGCTGCAGTATATTATCAGGGTAAATGTGACTCTAAAGGCAGTTCTTTATAATATTGGCTATATTTAAAAATGATCACTAAAGCAAATACTTTAGTCTTGAATTTGGAGATGAGGGACATAAGTAACAACTAATACTATTATTAAAGTAATCATTAGCTACTTTCACATACAAAACCAGTGAAATTGACATTAGTAAAAATGCCATATTTTTGTTGCCAGATTTAAAAACACTAGGAATAATACCCTTGCCGGCTAAATAAAATCATAGTGTTAAGCTAAAACATTGGAGTCTGTACCATCATACACATGCGATTTTCTGTGAAATCTCCACACTGCATATCAGGGCTTAATCTGAAAAAAAAAAAAAAAAAAATCAGTGTAGTGTTTTTCAGATTTTACAGTGCTACATAGACAGACCTTTTCCCTAAAATGCTGCAACTCTTCAAAGGAGTAGGAGTAGAGAAGTTTCCATCATAATTTACTCACCCTTATAATAATAAGATAATGTTGAAAAAAAGAATAACAAAATAAATAAATGACACCATATCAGTTTGGAACAGTGAGTTAATTTTGATAGAATTTTTATTTTTGGATGAACTATTCCTATAGGTGAGTGATTGCTGGAGTTAATTTTCCAGCCTTTTTCAGGTTCTGTTCACACATGAGTAATATGAAAGCACCTCATTTAAAGCATATTAACCAATCAAATGAATATTTTAGGGTATAGTGCAGCGGTTTTCAGAAAAACAGGTATAAATACAGCAGCAGTAAATCATCACAGCTGGAGAGATCAGGTCATATTTAGATCCAGAGATTCTGATCATTTCTCTTCAAGGGAAAATCCATACAGAATGTCACAGGTAAAGAGGGGAGGGCTGGGAAAATGATGGATTGCGTCTATCACACTCAATTATGTGCTTGAGAAAAGAGATTTGACTCAGTATGGGAGGGAAAAAGAAAGACAATACTGATTACAACCTCTTACAATATTGGATTTCCAGTGACAATACCATAAAATGTCACTGTGGGGAAAGGAGCAGAATCTGTCATAAGCACACAACACAAATAATCACGCTTTATCTTCGTGTTGTGATTATCAGAGATATTAAGTTTTAAGGTGGTTGCAATGCAATTCAGGTAAGAGTGCAATAACTTTCATCAGATTGCAGTGTAAAGCACAATAAAATCAGTGACTAGCACCTATAAACGCTAACATCCCCATATAAAACAATTGCCATCTGAATAGAGCTTAATTCTGAGTTCTTCTGTTGAAACAAAGTGATGAATATGCAGTCAAGAGCACATGGCCAGAACATCTAGCGGTTCACTGTGACATTTTGATGTTATATTCCATCTTTTTTATGCTGCTTAAAAAGGTTGTAGTATGTGATTTTGAAATCTGAAAGCATTCTGAAGTGGTATATCTGATTTTAAGAGTGAAATTCTGAATAATTGCCTTGAGATGACTGCAGACTTGACAGACTCTCGCTATCCATCAAGACATTCAAAATGCTGTGAAAAAATGTCAGATTCTGACATTCAAAAAGTGAAAATCTCTGAGCCATCTTAATGCCATGTGTAAAAAATGTGATACATTTCCTTTAAAAAAAAAAAAAAAGACAGACCCCTATATCAGGTGTTGTATTTATTTATTATATTAAATAAAAAATATAGATTCAGGTAACAAAACTGTGAAACAGTATTTAAATGCTCTAGCTTTGGGGAATGGGAAAGCTGTGGTGGAGAAAGTTACTGTGACCAGAGCTGAAAATGGGCGTCAAAAATGACAAGACTTGACTTTAGTTTTGACGAGCCGTCACTCAATAACAACACGGCCAAATGAACACTCCAATTAGTCCACTTGACAGCGTGTATAATACACTCTGACTTATGACTCTCTTGGAGGAACACCATGGCGGATGTTTTTGAGAAAGTTGAGTTCAGTGACTGTGGCTTTTGCCATTATTTTTCACCGTGTTTGCACTCGCAGCCCTCGTCTAAGCCTGAGCTCACGGTGCGGTTGGCTGCAGATGTGAAGAGATGTGAGATTGTGCACGAATATGAATTGCATGCTGAGAAAGAACTAGACACTACCGATATGACCAGGACTAAATTCAGGAAAAGCCTAAATGGAGTTGAGAGAGATTCCTGGGAGGTACAAATGCTATCGTCACACAGCTGCAGATTCCCCACGCTGGATTCTGTACAAAAAGAGAAAATTGTGGGGTGATGGAGGGAGGCTATACCTGACAGAAAGAAAACATCTCCTATCTCTTGAACATGGGCAGAGGTTAAAGAACACAAAAGCACCAAGCCGGGCTACATACGGTCACAAAAAAACACACTGAAGTACTAAAAGAACCTGCAAGATCTACAAAATCAAATATGTGCTGTTCAAATTACTGATATATACAGCCATCAAATAAGAATAACCGGTCACACACAATATAAGTGAACAAAACATAATGGGAAAAAAAGGTCAGTCCAAAAAGAGTATAAGTTTCCCAGCTATTTACAAATACATCTGGCCAATTCAACTGTTTATAAAAATACTATTCACATTTTCTCATTGACGTACAGTAGTAAAATCATGAGGAACAACCATTCCAAATGTCAGTGTTGCAGGAGGATGCTTTTCTTCCTTTTATTTGTCCTTTCTAATATAAAATGATTTTTTAACTGTGCTTAGTCTACTGATACTTTCTGACTACCTTGCCACATGCAAAAGTTCCAGTGAGCATTTCAAAAGAAATGACAAAAGAAAACACAAAAAAAGACCAGAAAAGGGGGCACAACTAATAAGAAGGACCGAAAAAATAACCTTGTTTGCATCTTTGATGCTGCAGAATTTATATGCAAATACACATTATCAGATCAGCAAGGGCAGACTCAATAACACTGCAAATTAATTTAATTGTCTGTGTTAAACATTAAGAACCCTAACATACTGTAAGTACCTTAACAGTAATGTGATAACAGAAGCTGAAACACGTTGTATTTTATAAAGCTTATTGCCTCTCTATACTGTAAAATATATGATGACAGGATCATTATAAAAGAGCCTTAGGGCCCATTTAAACATACTAAGGGAATTGTATGTGCCTAAATCATGTATATTAAAGCTAGCTGATAAATACGTTAAAAATGAGGAAGAAAAACATACGAAAAACATATGATTTTTGAACTCAAAATGCCACACTTTCCAACAAACCACCAACAATCCAGTTTAACCAGACACTAAATGTGGTAAAATAGTTCTGCACTGTATTTAAATTAGCTCTTTATTATTTTTATTGCCTTATGTAAGTTGGGTTCATTAACATTAATTAATTGCTATTGGCCTATTACTCCTAACATCAGGCGGTAAACCTAAGTACATTAAAAAGTTGTGCACATTTTCTGTTGATTGTGGCAGCAGTAATTCATCAAATGTTTATTGAATGGAGAACAGCATGCTAACCAGGCATTACATCTAGATGTGCAGTGTAATGAAGCACACTTTAAGCATTTTGAAGAGTTGATTCAAGGGTCTGGAACTGGAACTTAGTGAACTCACTTAGTGAACTCAAGAAAAAAAAAAACAACAACCCCAGAAAATAAGCCTTCACTGATATATTCACCACTCTTCACATAATTATCTTCAAGCCCCTTTAGGTATATATACACAAGTTCATGTCAAGATGTCTTTGTGTTCTTATAGATTCTGCTAAAAGTGAGTCAAAATGTTTGTGCTCCATCCAAACCTCATATCCTAGAGTTCCTAGAAAGTGGAAATGTTTCCAAAGAGAACGAGTTCCATCCTCTAACAGTCTCTAATAGTGAAAGTCTTTGCAAAGAGTCACCCTCAAATTTCAGGCATTCTTCTCCCTCCATTTTGATCTAGTTGTTCCTCACATGATGGATTTAATAGATATTTACCCACTCTGTATTCACAGCAGTTGCTACATATATAGACTTAGACACCCTGATCTGCGGTGACGTTATCAGTAGCATATGCACAAGGTCCTTGCCTTTAATTGGGTTTAGAGAAGATAACTGAAAGCTTCAATCTTTTTGGAAACTGTATGTAAGGTGGTTTTGATGGAGGTTGTACTTCTTTGGGCTTTTCATAATCTCAACCAGAATCATTTAGATAACTATGCATTGGGTTCACTCATAAATACAAGAAAGATGAATAAAATATAATTTGGCCTTAGTTCTTAATCTACATATTGTACTTCATAACTATTAAACTAGTTTCCAAACTCTATAGGAGCTTAAATGAAGCAATTTCAAGTATCAGTTTTGTCCTGTACAGGCATCTTATATTATTGTTATAGGTATTCTTAGCATTCCTTTACTGTGACCCACCTTAAATTCTGCCCAAATTGCATTATTTTGAAGGTTAAAAGCTTGAGATAAATACCTTAATTAGTAAACATCTGTGTTTGGCAAAATTACGGCGCGTCACTAACATTCCCTGATTTTGTTTCCTGTAGAGAGCCAAAAATGTCATTTGTCTAATCTGTTATCACATGGGAACAGCAGTCCCAAAGAACTCTGCTCTATCTTTGTTATGTTCATTAATTAAAGTGCTCCATGTAACTGTAAACCTTCATATTCAAAAGCACACAAAAAAAAGAAAAAAAAAAAAGACAAACAAATGTATGTGTGCGGGTGGTGTTTGCTATCATCATGAAGCTATGATTATTATAAATGAGTATTCAATCAGTGCCATTTGTGTTTAAAACAAACTCATGTGGCTGTGCCAGGCTGTTAAGTGCTATAAAACCATTTCACATCTCCAAACCAGCACCACAACATCATTATTATTCCCCTTAGCAGAAAAGCAGTGTGACTGGCAGTGTTGAAAACTATACACAAATCTGGCCATAGAAACCTGGGTGGTGTGGTATGTACCGAAGATGTAGCAAAGTTGTTTTCCACCATTTGAGCAGAACAACATGCCCTAATAAGCTGCGTTATCTTCCTAGATTCATATTTGTATAGCTCCATGAGATGCTTCTTATAGAAAAGTCATTATGGGAGACAGTTCAAATGGAGTTGACATATTTGAGGCAGTCTCATCTCTGACCTTGGGGAAAATATTCCATTTGCACGTTCTCATTTGTTCCTCATGGTACTGTATGATGGTACTCCTGTCTTCTCAATTTCAAAATGTCCCCTACTGTTGCAGTTTTAATGAACCCAGCTAGAAAAAGCTGCCATCTTGATCGCAAGTCTTGTGCATCTCATTGACTTGTATGTGGGTAAAGTTTATACAGTTATAACAGTTTTCCGGCCATATTTCAGAAGAGGAGCCAGGCACTGTGTGCTGTCGAGTCTTCCGTGCAAACCTTGGCCTCCATAGCTGTGTAAATATCCATTTGCCGCCGTACGTCCATCTACATGGATGCTCTTGGTCGCTAGTATTGATTTTAGCTTCTTAAGTTCATGGTATCCCCAATCTGGGTTTTCGTTCCACACATGAAATGACAAAATAAGAAAGGCTACCTTAAGGTGACAACTCTGTGAGCATACAGATCAATGCTGGCTAGATCAACAATAACAACATTATTACAGTAGACTGTTGTAGATCTGCTTTTATGAAGTTATTGATTTTGTGGCAGGCTGCAGTACGGTCTCGATCATATGCAGGCTGATACTGTTCTCAGCATGAGATGCTTGTTTTCATCAGGTTGCCTTTACGCATAATGCGGACCGCAGGACTGTGTCCAGTTGGGAATCATTCCAATCTTACTTATGAATCAAAAATGATGAGAGAATGGCTCAATAGAAGTAATAAAATGTAGCTCGTTTGAGCAATATAATACATGTGCAGATGAATCATGGAGATATTTTTTGAACAGAACATTGCACAATGTGTCTTTTGACGATATGCCATTCGGGAAGGTGGTGATCAAAGGTCCCAGTTGACACCATGCTGTAATAAACATATGTTTTGTTGTATATAACAGTATGTAGCGTACAGCCAGGCCTGTCGCTTACATTTTTTTGAGTCTCAGTTAGTTGGCGACATTGAGGACCTTTTTGGGCCCTTTTGTCCCAGGGCCCACAAAGATATTCCTAATACGACGGATTTGCATACAACACATCTGCCTCATAAAATCATGTATGGTGTGCTAAAATAAACTATGCTAACCGAAGTCATAAATTACAACAGATCATATCGTAGCTTCAAATTAAATTCCCAAAACAAGATAAATTAAAAACATTTCTGTAATTGCACAAAAGAATGACTCCTCTCTGCTATTGGATCAACACATGTTGCACATCAACGTCAGTACTTGCTTTCAATGAGATGAGTGTAACATCTACCAAATGCTTGGAAGAGTATCGCTTTCCGAAAGCTGGGCTCAGGTAGGGGAAACAGATCTTAATGGTGATTGAAGTGAGGAGAGACAAGCAAGAAGGAGCTTTGATTGATGTGGCCATCTGTGACCAATGCCTCTGGAGGAGAAGCTCACTCAAGTGGATCAGTTCTAGGTCATTAGAGGTTGGGTGTTAAATCCAGTTCAGAGAAGAGCGTAGAGATTGCAATGCTGGTGTGAGAGCCAGGGTGTGAACACACTGTGACTCTCTCTTTACCTCCGTCTTTCCTTCGTTGTCTTGGCTGTTGTTGCTACACAACAGTGTTCCTCTGACGGTAGGGAGGCGGTGGCAACACGGTGCCCGGTTTTAGTGCATACTCGGACAGGTACTCCTGGTTCTCAGCCACGGCGGGTCGAATCCGACCGTTTTGCCGGTAGAAGAAGCGTGTGCTGCAGTCCTGTAGATACTCAGGATTGTGGAGAGTGGCCTTGGGGGGAAGACTGTGCTGCCAGTACTCAGGATTGTCAAACGTCTTTTTGGGCTTTATGTCGGCCTTGATGGTCCCGGAGTGAGCGGGATGGTGGGTGTGTGTCGGATGGAGGGTGTGTCCGGGATGGGCGGAGTGGAGGGTGTGGCCTGAGAGGGTGGAGATGCTTTGTTTGCCTTGGTACAGTGGCTGTGTTGAGACATGGGCACTGGGTGCTGCTGGTTGCATGGTTTGGGAAAGGTTCTGGCTGTTGGAATTTCCACTATTTGCTGCTGCTGCTACTACTGCTGCTGCCGTGTGTGCCATTGGGACTCCGTTCTTCCGCAATACATCATGACTCTTTTCCCCAGAGTTATGGAAGGTGTTGAGGTACAACGGGTCATTGACATACTCATCCTCCACTTTGGGCTGCCCGTTGGACGTACTGTGGTAACCTCGCTCAAGACTGTGGACTTCTCCATTTCTGCGATGGGTGACAAAGGGGTTCTCTTCCACAGGATTGAGATAATCTACATGGGAAAATAAAAGAGCTGTCAGAAGAGAGGAGGTAAGCAGACTGAGTACATTGTGGTAGCTAGCGTTCTAAGGTAAAGCCGACTACCATTGATCTCAGCAGGCTTTCTATACAGACTCAACAGAATACTCTCTGAAGTCCTAGAGTTATAGTAAATCCAAGTTCTGTCCATGAAAATTTTTGCTAGAGTATACTTCAGCATACTTTACAAAAGAATGCAAATTATTATTGAGGTTATAAAGTGTGCTAGTGTGCCCATGCAAGAATGAACACAAATTAGCCCAAGATTCAGTAGTTTCTTTTCAAACTATCCTAAACTCTTAATGTCTTAGCAACTTTTAACACCTTTTGGAAATTTCAAAGGGATTAATCACTGCTTTGAACCCTGAGTTATGAAGAACTGCTTGATAGTATGTTTAACAAAACTTTAGTGGGTACGAAGTACAATTTCTGGTTCTATAGATAAGAAATGTGAAACAATAGTGGCTAGGTGTTTAGCAGGGTTCCTGTAGGTAAATTAACTGGATAATTTCTTAGGTTATACAACCGATAAAATTTGTGTCTTGATGCAATGTCAATCACTTTGGATAAAAGAGTGTTTTAAATAATCACAAACTGCCTCAAAGCTTTTCTCATTAAATATTTATAAGCTTTGTAGTCAGAAACTTTTACAGGTTCTATTTAGTTTCAACACTTAAGGGAAAGTCAAAAAGGTCACAGTGATGGCATTCAGTCATTCTGTCATCATTCACTGTATGACTGACTTTCTTCTGTGGAAGATAAAATATTATATTTTGAAATGTCTCAGTATTTTTGTGTCCATACAGTGAAAGTCAGTGGTCTCCACAACTGTCTGGTTTCCAACATTCTTCAAAACATCTTTTGTGTTCCACAGAAGAAAGTCAGTCATACAGTTATGCAATCACATGAGGGTGAGTAAATGACAGAATTTTTATTTTTAGGTGAATTATCTCTTTAAAATGACCAGAGTAGATATGGTGAAATTTACACAGATGGACAAGCAGTTATTAAAAAAGGTTTTGTGCTGTATTCGTTGAGGCAATTTTATTAACCTTGTCAATATGCAAGAACAGTAACCCAAGGTTTTCAAATTTACAAAGTGAAATCTCAAAACCTGACTACACGGGATTAATTACTAACCACTGGGTAAAAACGTGAACAGTGTGAATCATTGAACAAAGACAACCAAGGGTCCCAAATGAGACTGGATAAATAATTTCAAGTGTAAAATGCGTATCAGATCTCTGTGTGAGCTCTGTTAGATCAGTCTCCGCTATCACTCCTGCTCGCTCCAGTTTATCCTTCCATTACCTGAGGGCTTTTTGTCCTGCATGGCGCTCATGTATGAATCCTGGTCAGTCTCAGCTCTCGCTCCACGCTCACATAGTATCACAGTTGGATCTGAGCTGTAGCGCTGGCCACTGCTGTCCTCCCCGGTGCTTGCCCTGGGTGAAACCTTCTTCCTGAGAGTGCCATTACAGCGGCTGTCTTCAAATGCCTCCGAGGACCCCGAGGCCCCCGAGGCCCCCTGCTGGGCCATAGATTGCTTCTGAGCAGAACACCCAGGGCTGACCGCAGACACAGCCACAACCCGCGGGATAGTGGCCATCATCTCCTCCATTCCGAAGCTGCTGTCCTGATATGCGAACTGGTTCTGCAAAAACACAAACAAGCCTTTTAGTATCTTCGGCATGATCTATTTCTGTTTGCTTTACAATGAAACACTTCAAGAGAGGCAAATATTTTATGCTAGCGAGGCTCCAAATATTAATACAGTTTAGGAGATTTAATGAAAACTTGGCAACAGTGAATGAACAGACGAGAGTGTAGGAACACAGCTCTCCTGATGCAATTAGAAATCTCATCACAATTAAATTATTAGTTTTTTACTTATCCCTAATCCTCAGACTCTCTCCATCTGCCTGTCTTTGTTTCTCATTCTTGCTGTGTTCTTCCTTTTCGTTAAGTGCTGTGGTGGCAAGACTGTAGCAAAAAGGCCAATGACATTTTATAAGGTATAAGATGGTAAAACCATGTTTCTTTAATGCCATGGTACTGACTTATCACCATATTCATGCATTATGGTATTTTAAATGGTTCTTTAAAGTACTTCAGAGAATACCATGGTATTACCAAACAACCAGTCAGAATAATTTTTATTCCAAGTGTTATATAATGTGAAGAATACATTTATTTACTATGAACAATCTTGTTTGGTTTGCTAACTATAGTTGTGATATACCCCATTATAAAACCATGGGAATACCCGGTTTCAGTGGGTATAGAAAATAATCACCCCATTTAAAGAGGGGTGATTCTTTTCTATACCAACTGTATGTGATAGTACTGCTGTGATCTCTCTGCAGTAAGTTTGTAGGTGCTCTGTCTGAATGTCCTGAATTCAATGTGTGTTTCCTTATTTTCCTTTATCTCTGACGTTTTCTCTGCTTCTCCTCTAACCACAAAACACCCATCTCATCTCTCTTTCTCTTTTTCCATCCTGTCTTCACCAGCACCCATACATGATACTCTTTGAGCACCCTGGAGCTCATTGCTGTGAATGAAGGGTGCTGCTGGGGAGAGCATTACACTGCAAAAAATGGCTTATCTTACTTAGTATTTTTGTCTTGTTTCTAGTCAAACTATCTTAAAATTCTTAAATCAAGATACTTTTACTAAATAAGCCAAATGACTTAAGATATTTAGTCTTGTTTCCAGGGGGAAAAAAACTAAAGTGCATTTTGCTTAAAACAAGTAAAATTATCTCCCAGTGGGGTAAGTAAAATACTCTTGTTTTAAGAACATTTTACTTACCCCACTGGCAGATCATTTTACTTGTTTTAAGCAAAATGCACTTAATTTAGTTTTTTTTCCCCTGGAAACAAGACTAAATATCTTAAGTCATTTGGCTTATCTAGTAAAAGTATCTTGATTTAAGAATTTTAAGATTGTTTGACTAGAAACAAGACAAAAATACTAAGTAAGACAAGCCATTTTTTTGCAGTGTACTCTGAAGAAGAGGAACGAAGAGTGGAAACTGTCACAAATAATATAAATGTATACTGGTGGGCAGTATCTTAAAATAAACTATAAGGAGTGGGCAGTATCTTAAAACGCCATTTATTGGATAATGAATGCCTATTATTGGATAATCTTGAGAATAAACGGCTTGAGAAATTTCATTTGAGTATTCAATAAATTAATCAAATTTGCAATATACAAGAAATAAAAAGAAAAATTAAAAATATTAAATATTTTACACAAATTAAAACTGAATAAAAACATTTGTTCAATATTTCAATATTTTTAAAATACACATATTTCTACAATCAAACAGTACATTTGATCATACCACACAGCCATACCTGATGTCATGACGTATTGAGGAATTTACCAACTCCCCATATTTTTATAAGTTTATTAAAGTAGTTGTTGATGTTTATGCGCCAAATCTGAAAAATTAGCTTTTATCCCAGCATCCTATTAAACATTTACAACCCACTGACCAAGAAAGAGCTGAAACACACATGCACAAAAATGTGCTTTTTCTATTATGCTCATACTTCAGTGGAGATGAATTTGAGTTAATATTGCAATCCGCTATTTGGGTTATTTGGCAGAGTTTTATTTTCCCAAAGCTCAGTTTATACGGCAAACTGCAGGCGAAAGATTTCTGTAATGTTCCAAAGAGGCTCTGAAGGATTGATGTCCCTCATTGATATTCATACCGCTCACTCTCTTTTCTCTCCCAGTTAGACGAAAACAAAACGTAAGTTAGAATGCAAAATGGCACACATGGTTAGCGAACATGGTCCAGGCAAAAAGAGGAAACATTTCATCACACCCACCTCTCCCACACACTCTCACACCCTCGCTAAATCCGTTCTAAGTCCCTGGCAAAGACTGACTGAACCCTTAGATTTTGTCTTTCTAAGTTACAGTTAAGAGCTGTTTGAGACGCATCCCAATCGGTTGTCCTTTCCCATTGCCGCTGCGCACACCAACAGTTAATAACATGCTCATGGCTGACTAACACAGAGCAAATACCCACTCTGGACTTCCTGTCTATGGGCAAATATCATCGTCACTTTAGTGAGGACCCAGTTATTTACACTGGCATGCCTCTGTAATGAAAGCCAAGGCATGGAGCCCATTATAGGCACACGTATTGAGGGCGATTTTATTTTTTTTCTTCCTCCACTCCACAGGAAAACCTTAATGAATGTCACAAAAGCACTGCTGCTTTTGAAAATACTAAGACAAATTAGCACCTGTAAATAAAAAAGACTGTGTGAATCTCAGCATTTCAATACCCTTTATCAATAAGGGGGCATTATTGAATGAGACTTCCTTTTCTTTAGTCATCGCATTCATGATTTCATATTTCAGTGGCAGACAGGTTCGTTCTGGGACAGCGTAGCATCTGTCAGAGAAGGAATGGTGGGCCGGGCTTTCTGGGATGCTCGCGTTGATGCCACTTAATTGGCTAGGGGAGCATCCATCCACTCCAAGGTCAACGTCAGCTAGATGATGGACTCAACTGAAAACTCAATTCAGCCTCAGACAAGCAATAAATAGAGCTTCATGAAGTGAGAACTAAAAGTGCATTAAAATGTAAAAGGTGTCCTAAAATATGTAAATAGGTGCAAAATACCCACATGTGGATGCATGATGTATGTGTCAATGCATCAACGACCTCTTGTCCTTTGCCTACTAAAGACATATTTCAATATTTGACAGGATTTATGTGCTATATTCTACGCAGTCTTCTCCTGAAGAGTGCCACCAAAGCTAATTAATTCTCTCCAAACATTTTACCAAAACAGAAATCTAGGGCTTACTATGATTTCAAGTATTCAGATGAAGTAATAGGAACCTTAAAGACCTACAATGATGACAATCCAATGATTCTGAAAGTCTTCAAACAAATGCCTGGACAAAATACAATCTGATTAAGCCTCTAAACATTGATTGATTCCATTCCCAATTTAATTATTTTTGGAAGAATTCTCTTAGGCTCACCAAGGCTACATTTATTTAATCAAAATATTAAAAAGTAAAAACAGCAATACTGTGAAATATTATTACAATTTAAAATAACTTTTCTATTTTAATACATTTTTAAATGTAATTTATTTCTGTGGTGGCAAAGCTGAATTTTCAGCAGCCATTTCTCCAGTCTTCAGTCACATGATCCTTCAGAAATCATTATAATATGTTGAAAAACATTTATTCTTATCATCAGAGTTGAAACCATGATACATTTTTTTCAGTATCATTGATCAATGTGAAGTTCTAAAGAGTATAGAACATACAGATTTTTTGTAACAATGTAAAAATCTTTACTGTCACTTTTGATCAATTTAATGCATACTTCATGAAAAAAAAAATACTGTATATATATATATATATATATATATACATACATACATACAGTTCTTTTTTATTTTTTATTAAGTATATATATATATATATATATATATATATACAGTATATACACACACACATACACACTTAAGAAAAAAGAAGTGTATGTTTATTATATTTCAGGTTTGGTCTAGCCAATTCACATTTTGTGACATAAATCAAAAAGCAAGAACTGTTGTGAAGACCAAGTGATGACTTTGCAGACTGGCTCTTTTATTTGGAAGACGTGACTTCCTTTACTAGAGCTTCCAAATTGGCCATTTCAATTTACCACATTCATTGTAATACAAGTGGGCCGTCTCTGCTATACTGTCTCTGACAGATCGTGGTTTATTAAATTGATCAGGTGGTACACTCACTCTGTTGGGGTCCATGCGTGATCTGGTTGTGTATGCCAGTGGAGGAATACTGTAGGCTTGTGGCACCAAATACTCCTCGGCATCCATCAGATCTTCCAGTTCCTCCTCATCTAGCAGACTCTGGAAGAACTTACTGTCATTGGGGCTGGGCAGCTTCATGCGGTCGTCGCCCTGACACAGAAAGCATCAGGCTTGAGATATCATGTATTATGCAAAGAAACAAGACTTTATGACACTTATGTGTTTTTTTATCATTTGTTCTTTTATTTTTTTATTGTACAGCACATCATGGCGATTTGAGCCCAGCTGTGAGGCTTTTTACCTGGATGACTAGGTAACGTTGTGGATCTCTTGCCATTCGGCTGAACTCTGCTGCAAGCTCCTTAAATCTGGGTCTGCTGTCTGCATCTATCATCCAGCCTGGAGGGTCACACATAGCACAACTTCAGTCAGCAAAGTAGAACACAATGGATAAACAATGCTGTGAGCTTTCTGTACATTTAAAAGAAGGTTCTGGGAACAGCATCTGTGAAATGCTAACAATTACCACAGAAATCATTTTCCCATCTATTTTTAAAACAATAGAAAATGTGTTTACAAAAACGCACATAACATGTTGATAAGTTCATCCGCCTAGAACAGTAGAGCGCATTAACAACTCAAATAACCTATTTTGTACGGAACAATTAAAATAAGTGATTTAACAAAACTGCAATCGTCATATTTCTGCAGTTAAATCCTCTGGAATTACATTTTCTATAGCTTTTCATCATGGTACGTTCTATAAACATAATTCTGTCCCATAATATTATTTCTGGGTCCAAGCCTCTACTCTGTTTAAAATGAGAATACATCTCAATAGTGTCCCGGACACCAATATTTTAATGATTCAGAAAAGATGAATTACTGTCTGGCCAACAAAAGTATGGAGATAAAGGTTAGGATCATGGTATTTTGGTAGTACTACAGCACACAGTGATTGTGTTACATTTTAATTTTAGTATAAAAAAAAAATAATAATAATTACTATTTAAAAAAATAAAAAAATAAAAAATGTTTTAAAAAAATGTAATTTTAGTTTTAGTAATTTTTGTACTTTAACATTTTTATTTTTATTCAACTATAAATGTTATTTCTGTTAGTTTCCTTTGCAACATATCTCATTTTCATTTAGGTTTTTCATCTGATTATTTTATTTTATTTTATATGTTTCAGCTTCATTTCAATTAACAATTTTGCATAGTTTTAGTTAACAATAACAACACTGTTGCTTTTAGCATCTGAAGGAGCATTTGGATTTGGACCCGTGACGTCAGACTTAAAGGGGTCATATGATGCGATTTCAAGTTTTCCTTTCTCTTTGGAGTGTTACAAGCTGATTGTGCATAGATAAGATCCCTGAAGTTGCAAAGACTAAAGTCTCAAAACCAAAGAGATATTCTTTATCAAAGTTAAGACTCTGCCACGCCCCCCTAAAACGGCTCGTTCTAACACGCCCCCACATATCTACCTCAATATGTGGAAATATTAGCATAATGCCGCCCAAATGTGCACGCAAAGAAAGAAGGCGTGGTTTCAGGAACGCAAGTAGTGTTGATGCAACCATGTCAGGGAGACGCTGTGTGTTTCAGTGCTAAAGCAAAAGCACTTTATTTGGCCTTCCGGAAGTAGATGCAATTAGGAATCATTGGTTAAGATTTATTT
>NW_015551064.1:588850-610218 GCF_001515605.1 Sinocyclocheilus anshuiensis | reverse complement strand
GAGAGAGAGACAGGGTCACATCACAGTGGAGTCAGCTGTCTTAACCGTGGCTTGTGTACTGCAAACACATACCAGCTTCATCACTGTGTCTGTCACGCGACTCTGTTCCCCTTTCGGGCTCTGTCTTTACATTTATTTTGAAAGCTGAAGCTGCGATTATGGTAAGGGGCGTTACATTTCCGACGAGTGCTTGCGGTGTTCGGCCAATCACAATGCACTGGGTCAGCTGGCCAATCAGAGCAGACTGCGCTTGTCAAAGGAAGGGGCTTTGTTGAAAACGACGTGTTTGAGAGAGGCGGGGCATAGAGGACCTACAATAATGTACAGTATTTGAAAAATAATGTGTTTTTTGAACATTAAAGCATGTCAACATATTCTGTTACACCAAATGCACAAAATAATGATCTTTAAAAAAGCATCATATGACCCCTTTAACAGGTTAAGAGAAAAATAGCTAAAAATATATATTTTTTCTGACCACTGTCACAATAAAAACATTAAACCATGTTTATTCATTTTAAATGTCTTATGAATCTACAGTTTCTTATTGACAATTATGTAGTGTTTACTTACGTACAACTACACGATTCAAAGGTCACTCACCTACAGTATAAACTCATAGGGTTTCCTTAGCCAACCTGCTTGAACACTAAAAAAGAACTTCTACCAAGATGTGTCATGGGGAACAAAACAAAAAAAAATCTGGAATGTGCAAAGCTCCCTTACATTTGACCATGACCATGTAGACATCAATAGTGCAGATGGGAGGTTGAGGAAGCCTCTCTCCTTTCTCCAACAGGTCAGGAATCTCTCGGGTTGGGATTCCATCGTACGGCTTTCCTCCGAATGTCATCAGCTCCCAGATTGTCACTCCTGGAAGAAAACCCAATAAATATAATTTAAAAAGCTTATAGGTGTGTGCTGAGACTATCAGGTAGTCGTTTGTCCGAATCATACAGAGTCTAGCTGCAAAAAAACAATTGAAATTAGACTTTAAATAAGATAAATTATATTTTACTGAGGCAATTAACTGCAATTCAGGCTCATCTCACCGTAACTCCATACGTCACTTTGGTGGGTGAATTTTCTATAGTGTATGCACTCCAAGGCCATCCACTTTATAGGCATCTGACAAAACAAGAGGGAACATATCATTTGAAAAATACACACTGATACAGTACATGAAAATGTATTAAAGTAAAAAAAAAAAAATAGCATTCATCATGTGAGCACAGCGAGTACTGCTTTATTGTTTATTTAAGAAACTTGACAAAGTTTCTTCAAAGCTTACATCGCTAAAACCAAACCTTATCACAGAATCATGCATTATACATTAAGTCTGGAAAGTTAATATTTCAGAAATGGAATAATCAGTGATACCTGACTCTTTTATCTTTTGCTTTGGAGGGAAAATAAAAACAGGTTGGGCTAAATGTGTTATTTTTTTTTCTATTCTGATACGGCAGCAAGAGAGAGATTCAGATGGATAAGATCGAATCAATGTGTACATGAAGTGAAGTGCAGGAAAAGGACACAGCAGCTGGTGGGTGGAAGTTTGTTTGAAATGAAAAGAGATGCAGAGAGGATGGAAGAATGACACTTGCTTGTGCAAAACTCTCCACCACAATGTTAGGGTGGGTGGTTACCAGGGTGTTGCTACGCTTTTGCGATGTTATTTTTAGTGTGTTGCTATTGGGCTACCTGGGCTTATTAGTTCTGGGTGGTTCCTTACTGGTCAAAGTCAAATGTCAAATATCAAATGATATTCCATATTTAGAATATGGCAAATTCTATTTTTATAAATTTTATAAATTTTTAAATTGATAGAAACTTTAAAACTCTGTAGTAAATAACTGTTAATTGATTAACTGTAAGTTATACACTGAAAAACTGTAAATGGTTTAACATTACATGTAGTTTTACTGTAAACTTCTGACAAATGTATGTTTTTTTGCAAGTAAAAATTATGTATTTCCATATGCTGCAGATCAGTAAATGGACAACATATAATATAATTCCCAATATATTTTAAACAAATAGTTTTGTCTCTTCTCATTTTTATTACTAGTAATGTACATTAGGGTGTTTTGTTTAACATTCTATGTTATTTAGTTAATGTTTATTGCATTATATTAGTGTCATGTGTTACAATGATGGTGTTTTGTCTTTGTGTATGACCCTGTGCATTGTCTATAAGTATTGGCCATGTTTTATGGAAAGGCCATTTATAATAAACTCTGATTCATCATGTGGCTTTATATTTTACCACCTGTATTATTATGGTGGTTAATTTGTACATTTTAATTTGATTTTGGTATATTAACATAGTCACTTAATGAAAAATACAATGCCTGTATATTTCAAAAATGTTTAAATATTTCGCTCTTTTAGGATAAAAAAAAAAACTGGATTTATAAAATTTTATTTTTTCTATATTGTTGGCTTTCTCCTTCAATGAAAAGCAGAATCCTTTGCCCATTTCATCATGAGCTAAAACCTGTAAATCTGATCACTCAGAAAAATAGAAGCACATATTTCATGTGTGCATAGTCTGACTAGTCTGTGATTACTCTAGTCATTAGTCATGTAAAGTGACCCTTAAGAACCCGTGAGTTTTTGAATGCATGCAGAGTGACAACCTTCTGTCTTGTAGTGCACATTTGGCCTTAGCAAACATTGTTAATTAGCCAGTCATTAGAGGCTGTGTTCTAAAACCCCGGGACGAATGTTTAGTGCAGCAAATTTCTTGATTAATCAAAGCATTGTTGTTCTAACACAAAGAGAACATATAAAGTGATGCTATGCAAACAGGTCAGTGCATGCCCTTTGTCATGTTGGGGTCATGTGACACTGACCTTGCCCCCATCTGCATTGTATTCCTTCTCATCTGCATCCAGAAGGCGAGCCAGACCGAAGTCAGTGATCTTTATATGGTTGGGTGACTTCACTAGGACGTTCCGAGCAGCCAGATCCCTGTGCACAAGTCTCCTGTCCTCCAAGTACATCATACCCTGTCCCCACCAGGATATATAAACCTGTACACACACACACACACACACTTTTAAAATGATCATCAATTACCGTGACTGATTAATTTAACTGTTTGTTTGTGTGACAATCAAAATCATCATCAACACTAACACTACCACAAGCGTGATGATACCATCTCAAGCTAATAACTTAAAAAAAAAAATTCCAAACTTTTATTTTAAGACATTTGAATAATAATGTGTACATCTGCAGTACTTTATTTTGCAAATGACTGGTTAAGAAAATTGATCTAATATAACATATAATGTAAATTCAGTCTGATGGGATAGTTTTTTCCCATTGTACTCCCCAAATATATGACAAGTTGCCAGTTGTGTCGTGAGAGTATTCATTAAAATCAATCAATTATTTTTGTATTGTTTTATACTTTTTTATTATTTACTGATATACAATTTATTTATAAATTGCATTTATATAAAATATAATTATATAAAATTAATTTTTATATTTCATTTTTTTTTGTTATTTTAGCCTTAATTTTTAGTTTAAGTTCTAGTCATATTTGTTATGTGCTTGTCATTTTAACCCTTTTTACAAATAATTATATTCTGCTATTTAAGTTTTAGTTTAAGTAATTTTAGTAATTCAGCTTAACCTTATTTCAGTTAATAATTAAGTTTTCTTGTAGGTTTAAGTTTTTCATCTATTATTGATATTATTTTATTTTATTTTGTCTTTATTTTAATTACCAAAAATGTTTTAGTGTTTAATAGTTTTAGTGTTAGTTAATAAAAACAATCATCTGACGATGAACATGAACAATTATGCTGCTTACATAAAACAATATACAATAGTCAGGTTACAGAGTTGTTCCGTATTTCAGTTGAACAACCTGGTTTTATTATATTCACATTATCTTATTTATTATTTACTTAATGTGCTTAATAAGTTCTACTGCAAGACTACTAGATATTACTGCAAAATACACATTTAAATTAATATACCATCAATGACTCATACAGTAAGCTAATCAAATTCTTAATGTATTTCTACATTAGTGTCATGATAAAATGAAGATTCATTATGAGGAAGAGTTTGTAGCCTTAAAATTAAATGGTTAGGAAGAAGGCATTAACAGTAAAATCAAAGTTTGTTTGTTCTACCATCACTTTCAAAGACACTTGTGGAGGGATTCCACTGGAAAAAAGTCACAGTATTATTAATGGAGATTGTTCACATTGATAAGCGATGAGTCTCTTCTCAGGCATGGCCGTGTATTGCAAAACAATGAAAACTCCAGACATCAATTTTCTGGAGGAGCGAACGATGCATGTAATCGATTTAAGTCCAAACTGCAGCATGGAGGCCTTTTGCAGGGCCGCGATCCATTCGCAAGAAAACAGCTTCTCTACTTTTCCTCTAACAGGGCTTTCAAGTGCCCTTGAGCTTGTGGCTGGATGACATTTAAATCTTAATGTGATTGGTGGAGAGGTAAGGACAGCTTACAGCAAAATGGTTTTACTAAGAAAGCGAGATAGTGAGAACGAGCTTGTAAAAGTGGGGACATACAATTTGAGAGGTCCAGTGTAGCCCATCACAGGTGCTCTACGAGATGAGAAGACTGCGTGTGTTCACAGAAAGAGTCTGGTTACAAGTGCTTTTAATATCAAAGCTGTGAGAATTTATTCATAGGAGGAACAGGACCAAGTTGCTGTTGCTAAATACAGCTGGTAATGCATCATATACTGGGGGAAATCCATGTAGTGCAATAATTTTTATAGACAATTGAAGGGAAATATCTACAGATTTGGCTATTGCTGGAAGAAAAATAATCCTCAATTTTTTTTGTCTTTTGCACTTCATAAAGCAAAAACCCTGAACTTTTCTTACAAGACTACTAAAAAATATTGTTTATGTGTTTGTCTGCAGTACCTTATTTTTCAAGTTTAGTTTTAGTTATTTTATACCATATATATGGTATAAAATAACTAAAACTAAACTTAAATATAAATATAGTTTTAGTTATATATTTAATAGTTTTAGTTATTTTAGTATGTCAGTTATTTTAGTACGTTTTTTTCCCCCAATTAATATTTATATTTTATTCTGGTTTTATTTCAAATTACCAAAAAATATTTTTAATAGTTTTAGGGCTAGTGAACAATAACAGTACTGAACTGAATTTGTTAATATCAGAATATGAACAATTTATGCTGTTAATACAAAACTAGAGGTTACAGAGTTCTTCTTTATTTCATTTGAACAAACTAGTTTTATGACATTCACATTTTTTTTATATCTTACTTATTATTTACTTATTAATATGCTAAATAAGTTTTAGCGTCAGACCACAAATTATGCAAAACACTTATTTAGATATGTGATTCCACAGGCGTTTCTTATCATCTTGTTGCTAAATTGCTTGTATCCACTGTAGTCTTCAATTTTTTTAATTCAAATGACTGAAGATAAAAATCTGATTTTCTGCTTTTATTTGAAGTGCAAAACAACACATAAAATAAGTACTTTTCTTTATAAAAATAGCTAAATCTGCTGGGTATTCTTCTCATTTTCCCAGAAGAGAGTATCTATGCTAATCAAATGGTTATATGTCAAACCTGAGTGAGAGCTCAATTCTAATTGGGAACAAACCAGTGACACATAAAACTTATAATGAATGAGGAAAGTGGCTCGCTTTGCAGCATGTCAACTGTCTAGACTCATGAATTGCAGCACAGTCAGATCTGAGAGCATGTTTCCCACTGTACTTATTAATATGATGGCAGCAGCTCTGAAAGAGAAATTCCCCAATTTAAGATGAGCTGAGAAAATGAGTGGACCAGCTATAACAGTCTGGGAATGAAGAAAGGGGTTTATTTCAACCATATTCAAATGGGTTTGGGTTAAGCTGGGAAAGAGGATAATGCTTTACTAACAAGAGTAAAAAAAAGACAAATTACACTAATATGTTCCTCAGACAGTTCTTATGTTATGAGAAAAGTGTTCTTTACCAAAACCAACTGAGCTGCCTATAGAGGCAGGTTTCAAAGGCATTGTTTTCTAGGCATCTTAATTATGCTGCCCCCTAAGATACCTCATTATGGCCTTTGTAACGAAGCGACTCCCAGAATGCACCATGATTGAATCAGTAGGAAGTAAATCCAGTACGGCATTATATTATTATATTATATCCATTTTAAATATACATAATTCATTCAATACTGAAAGAAAAATATGGACAGCCTTCGCATTCAAAACTTCATCCAACACAAGCACACTTGATGTGTCTCCCACAGTAAAAAGTGACTGTGGTTCTAGTTAGTTTAGTCTAGTAAGGCCATATATGAGGGCAGTGTGAATTGGATTGGTAAAAGATAATAAATTAAACAATAAGTCCTCAATGTCCCTCAGGGTTGAGGTCAGTGTCCAGTCCAATGGTGTTCCTAAAACATTGAGCAAGAAATGCTAATCTGCCTGCTTTGAAATACACAAAAATCCGCAGAACTGTGAAGGAGGGAATAAATATCTTTATGCCCTGCATTTGCAATCTTTCCCCAGCAAGCATGTGTAATTCGAGGTAATGGTGTGGGGATTACACCCTCTTTGCTCGCTGAAGGAAAAAAAAAATCACTACCTCCTCTCCATACTCACCCATAACCACATTTCACAGGACTCTATCACATCTAGACATACACTACACTGTAAAAAATGACCGTGAATTTAACGGTAAAAGACTGTAAAAATGCTACAGTAAAAACCTGTTAAATGGTTAACGGTAAATTCCCCTACTATATACGGTGAAAAACTGTATTGGACATTACATGTATTGGACATTCATTTTATGGTAGTATACCGTTTTTGGAAGTGAAAAAGACAGTATAATTTACAGTGAATAACCGTAAATTGACATTCCCAGAATTCCCTGCGTTACATTTCAACTTTGATGTTTTTTTGTTGAAATAACGATGTTTCTTCTTAGTTTTTTTCTTATCAGTTTTGTATATTAGGGTTGTGTGTTACACCTAATGTTGTTAAATTAATGTTTATTGCATTATTTCAGTTTCATGTGTGTTACCATGATGGTGTTTAGTGTTTGTGTGAATGACACTGTGGACCTTCTATATATGTTATTATTTAAAAGCTGCTTGTGATGGGCTTTGGTTCATCATGTGACTTTCTCATCACCACCTGCTTTTGGTGGTCATCAGTGTATTACAAATGTACAAAACAGATTTCAGTACTTCAATAGGTTGGTATATTAACATTATATCAGTTAATGAAATTATGGTATTTAACTGTAAATTTAAGTTAAAACCGTAAAACCTAAAACGTTGCTACCGTATTTTTTACTTTAAAATTCCGGCAACCACAGCTGCCGTTTTTTACCGTAAATTTTACAGATTTTTTTTTACAGTGTACCATTCAAATGGTGGGATCTTTAAGATTTTAAAAAAGAAACTATTGCAGCAAAGACACATTAAATTGATTGAAAGTGACTGTAGAAACATTTATAATGTTACAAAAGACTTCTAATTAAATTAATCCCATTCTTTTAAACTTTGATAAATAGTTTTATAGTTCATACAATAATATGTTTTCACTGATAATAATAAATGTTTCTTGAGCACCAAATCAACATATGAGAATGATTTCTGAAGGATCATTTGACACTAAAGACTGGAATAATGGCTGCTGAAAATTCAGCTTTGCTATTACAGGAATAAATTACATTAATAAATATTCATATTGAAAATTGATATTTTAAATTGTAATAATATTTTAACATCTTACAAACCCCAAACTTTTGAATGGTAGTGTAAGTGGTCTTAAAAAACAATCACACAATATTAGCTAGCAAGAAACTAGTTTCAGACAGCACATTTGTTGACCATTTACAGTCTGTTCACTGTTTCTTTGATGTACTGTATATAGCACACAAAACTGACTAGATTGACTTGAAGAAACATACTTATGCACATACAAAAAACAGACAAATTGACAAAATGACAGGCCTCTGAAGCAAACATGAACATACACAAAGGAAGTGACAATCAGAACAAATGACCACGACTGACAGCCATTCTGTTGCCTTCCTCCTTCCTTCTGCATGCACTCCAGGAACATCTCACCAAAGAAATGGTCTTAAGAGCTTTTCAAACATTAATGAGCCTACATTAACATTAATCGTCTATCAAAATGCAATTATCTTAGCGTTTGCAGAGCTGAGGTAGAGAGGAGGGAAATGTACATTTCAGGGTAAATAATATTGACTTCTGCACAGCTGTACCTGCAGACGGGGAAAGTGCTTGTTTGTACCACATAAAAAAGTGATTACCTCATACTGGCATGGCTTTTCAAGAGTCTTATTTGTACACAAAGCATATGTTCAAAATTTAAAATTTCAAAAAATTATGATTACAATGTTAGCGGAGGAAAATAATTTAAAGCAAACATCACATACTGTAGATGTGCCTCTATCAAAGCCTTTCATCTCTTTAGCTGTTTTTATTTCTGTAATGAGTAAGGAAGGTTAAGAGACAGGAAAAGGGAAGCACTTTTGTCATTTAGGCCATGGACAGAGAGAGTTTTAGCATTGAGGCCTCTCAAAAACATGGAGACAGATAGAGCTGGAGTGCTCTCAAGAGCCAGACATTACAGTCTGGGGAGAAAAACACTGCCTACTCAGAAAATATGATGGAGGCCCCAATCATTTCTTATTTATGTTCATATCGGAGCCATGCAGACACAGGTTCAGTCCTATTAAATGCATTTTGTCAAAAACAATTTGGTGGCAGTGGTTAGAGTGGTTAAAGTTAAAATTATTTAATGTTGACTCCTTGCTGTGAGTGAACCCAGAAATCACAGACAGACAGACAGACAGACAGACAGACACAAACACACTTTTTTATTTAAAAGTGATGTAATTTATATGTAGGTAATATCAAATCTAAAACTACCATAAACAATAAAGTAACAAATATAATCAATAAATATAGTAGTTGGGTCAATATCACTGTAGGGTGCCTTTTGGTGTCCTGTACATAAATAACTCATTTGCCATGATAACTTAACATAACAATGACTATGAAAGGGTGTGTTATATTAGGCTAAGTTTTTATATTCATAACAAAAGCATTACTTGGCTCTTTAGATACATTTTCTATATATTTTTTAGTTTTGTATAAGAGGATGTGTGTTATTTTGCTATGTCCCATGCACTGCTCATTAAATTTGAATGATAGTAGAATATTGTCAAATCATAAAATTAAAAAAAAAAATTATCCTATTGATATTTTGTTAAATAAGAGATTACTCGATTTGAGTGTATTGATCATTTGGTAATAAAAACGATATTTTTATTTAATAAAAAAAGAAGAGTTTGTCCATGTCCCTTGAATGGTTGTCCACCCTGTCGTATTGGGGAATCCGCCCCTTTAAGAAAAGGCCATCCCCTTTAGTGACATCAGGACAACAGATTTTTTTGTCTCTTCAGTGGAATTTCAACGGCTGAGGTGAATAAGTTGGTGACTTTTCAACTGACAAATTTTCTTCATATGAGTTTGCTTACTTGCTTTGCCAAAGCTTTAAATATACCAAATTCTCTTCAACAACCAGACTAAATATTTAGCAAGTCACAGTTTGTTATAAGCTAATATGCTAAATGAAGCTCAAAATCTCCACCCTGTCATTGTTCCAAAATGTCCACCCTGTCGGCCACTTAGACGGCAACGTGGACATAAACATGACAGGGTGGACATAGCATTCATTTTAATATTGCTAAAAACTAAAATGAATGGGGGGGGGTATATCAATGTGATTGAGGGTGTAATTATATTATTTATTATTATTATATTATTTTTAATAACCCTGTTTAGGAAAGGGACATCATACATTTTAGAAAATATAATTTGCATCTTAATTTTGCAATGAAAATGTATTTAACAGTAATATATATGTCCATGACAGGGTGGTCATATCTTATGGTTTATGCTTCAAATAATGGCCCATAATTATCTAAAAAATGTGTGGGAGCTCAGTTAATATGTTTCTATAGTACTTGAGTGTCTACTATTTATGATATGACATAAAGCGAAGGGAAAATTAAATCCAAAAGTTTTGAGTATTGTGAGGGTTGAAAGGCACTCTATGGTGATATTGACCCAGTCCATAATTAATTCAATAAATTTACTTAATTAAACTGACTATTCAATGAACACTATATTTATAGATTATTTTCTTCACAGAAATATTGGGTATAGCACTTCATATTTAATTAGATTAATTAAATACTATACCCAATATTTTTATGTATTTCCATGCTTAGAGAATCACAGTGTTATTTTAGCAACATGCTGACATCAAACTCTGTCAACATCAAAGTCAATTCTGAATCTACATAAAGCATTTCAAATCATCACTTGAAGTTCCATTTCATGCTGCCTATGTAGGTTTTGGAACAAAGCCGAATGCTCTCACATATGATAAATATCATATCCTCATGTATTTAAAAACACAAGCTGCACTGTGTTTCCCTAGCTCAGTGTGAGTAAGCAGTACACTGCGGTTCCTTTCAGTTGTTTCACGTCTCTCACAGGACTAAATCCGAACCCATTCCACAGTCAGAGCACAGGCCGTTTTGCCCCATTCACTCTGGTCCCAGTGTATTTAAAACAGATTACTTCTGCAGCCTGGACAGCCAATCAATACTCACTCTGATTACAATAAGCCACAAGATGGCCACGCCACACAATATTTATCCCCAGAGTGGACTTCAGTGTAATTAGAAATCAATGGCTCACACAGTCCATTAATGCAGCGGACGTGCTGATAGAGCAACAGAGATTTCTGTATACGTGAGAATGTGTGTGAAGAGCCCTGAAGAGACAATCACTGACTTTATGAAAGAGCTGAAGACTGAAGGCTTTTTTAAATATAATGTTCAGTCTGGGGATTCTACATCTTAATGTGTTTATAAGGGCTAGCAGAGGTTTTCAAAGAGATACTGAGTTCACAAAGTGTTCAATATCTGTTCAAGGCTAATACAAAACCACAATTTACCTTAAGCTGACAGAAGTATCAGTATAGAGCAGGTGTCTTCAACCTTTTTGTTTGTATAATTGTATTGTTGTCCTATAATATAATGAATTATAAACTAATATACTGCAACATGCATATAGTGCCATATTAATACATTTAATGTTGTTATGATGCTTGCATCAATCTTTTTTTTCTCTATGCACCATTTGTTTACTTCACTGCTTTGTGACACCACTGCTTAATGAACAAAATATGTCATATTTAAAGTATCTTAAGTTTGCAATGTGAGATAAAAAGGGCATGTACTGTGAAATAATGACAAGAAAGCCTGTCTTTTTTTAAAAGTAGGAATCCACTGGAACTCTCTCGTGAACGTGTGTACGACAGTTAGCGGAAGCTAGAGATTACGGTTTATAAAGTTTTAAATACGGATATTTTTCTTACACAAATGCATCAATTCACTTCAGAAAGCCTTTATTAACCCCTCGGAGCCGTGTGGAGTAATTTTTTTATGATGGATTGACTCAATTTATTGAGCTTCAAAATCTCAACACCCATTCACTGCCATTATAAAGCTTGGAAGAGCCAGGGCATTTTTTAATATAACTCCGATTGTATTTGTCTGAAAGAAGTCAGATACACCTAGGATGGCTTGAGGGTGAGTAAATCATAGGGTAATTTTCATTTTTGGGTGAACTATCCCTTTAAATTAATTAAGTAAATGATCCAATACCTCACTCATTAAGACAGTCACTTGATTAGTTTCTGAATGAATCCGTGTGTCTAAATGAATTTAAACATTTGAGTAAATGATTTAATGGTTCACTTGTTTGGTCCTGAATCAATCAATGTTTTGAACAAATCGACTGAATGAATGATAAAAAAAAACAAAACAAAAAAACAATCTCTTGTTGCTACCTACTGGCGTAATGAAGTAACCTGGGTCACTACCACTAATGCTGATTTTCCTCTTAAATGGCAATCGAACTGCATAGGTTTGGACCTGCTGTTAATTTTTAAAAATGTATATTATAGTTTTGTAATGTAGACACATTCTTACCTATTGTTATAAATTAGTTAAAAATATTTTATAAAATAGGAATATATCCAAATATAATTTACAGCAATAGCTAAAACTTTCTTTCATATAATATGCAAAACAGGCATAAAAAATTAAAATTGGATTGGAAAATATATATTGCTATCCAGTCCTACTCATCTATTAAAATTTAATTTTACTTAATGCATTTTAATGCAGAAGGGACACAATGAAAATGTATACTTAGCTTAAATTTAGCTCAGTTTTAGCTAAGTTGAACTTTTCAATGAATATTTTCTGAGATCCCAAGGAATCTCAAAAAGCATTTGTCTCCATGTTTAGTAATCATGTTTCAAAACGAGAACTTTAAAGGAATGAAAAATCCTACTGTTTCATCATTATTGGATTACTATATCGACGCCCTTACTGCTTCCCCCATAAACTGCTCTGATTAAATTAACGTCCTTCCCAACTTGCTTTTGACCTTTTGAATGATATCTTCCATTCCCTAAGGGACAGATTGAAATTGTATTTGTCACTTATTAAGTGTTTGTCATTTTGCAGTGATGTGAACTTCTCCGAATTTGAAACCCAAAGCCTTCTGTGCATTTCCTCTCTCTGTGGAGGATGTGTGCTTGTGAAATAAGACTGGGAATAATCTCTGAGTGAGGAAGGTGACCTGTGAGGACCCACCGCAGAGAAAGTGATTCAGTCCTCCTGTCTCTTCACTCCCATCCACACTCTTTATCCTCTCTTACACCTGTAACCACATCTGACCGGGATTAGACTCAGCCATCTTTTCCTCATCCGAGCCAAATAATCTTTCCCTGCTATTTCAGTTGTGCAGTGCATGGAGCCGTGTGATAGGCTTAGTCTTGCAGGTGTCATCATCAGTATTCCGAATGTCCTTTCTGAACAGTTTTACTGCCACAAAACCATTCCATTAATTCCAGACCTGTCAGCAGACCACAGTCAATTGAAAAAATTATGACAATCAACAAAATTGGAGGGGAGATTCGTCTATTGATTATAACTTTTATCATACTAGTGACTCCTTTAAATTGGCAGTTGTTTTTTTTAAGAAGAAATTGGGGCTTTGACCTTGCAGATAAAGTTTCAGGCAATTAAAATCCCTGTATAAAAATGCGGTGGTGTCAGAAAAGATTGCATTGACCATCTTAGTACATCAAAACTGCAGCATTCCAACTGCAGCATTCCAACTGCATCAGATTTAAAGGGATAGTTAAGTCAAAAATTAAAGTTCTGTCATCATTTACTCGCCCTCATGTTGTTCCAAAACTGCTTTACTTACTTCTGTATAAAAAATTTCTCAGTGTTCTCCATATAATGAACATCAGTAGGGTTCAGTGTTGTTTTGGACTCCACTAACTTGCGTGCAAAAGCAGTTAAAACCTTCTTCAAAATATCTTCCACGTGTATTTAAGTTTTAAAAGTGCTGTACTTAATTATAAAAAGCTATTTACAAGGAACATGATTTCGTTTAATATACTTTTATTTTATTTTTTTAAAGAAGTCTCTTTTGCTCACCAATGCTGGATTTTTTTGCTCAAATTACACTAAAAACAGCAATATTGTGAAATTTTATTACAATTTAAAATAGCTATTTTATAATTTTTTTATACAGCTGTTAAATACATTTGAATATATGTTAAAAAGTAATTTATTCCTGTGATTCAAAGCTGAATTTTCAGCAGCCATTACTGAAGTCTTCAATGTCACATGATCCTTCAGAAATCATTCTGATATGCTGATTTGGTGCTTAACTGCTATCAATTATTATTGGTAATCAATTATTAATAATGGATCTTACTATTATCAATGTTGAAAACAGTTTTTGCTGCTTAAAGGTTGACTTGAGGGTGAGTAATTTATGGGCTAATTTAAATGTTTGGGTGAACTAACCCTTTAACACTTTTGTGGAAACTGTGTTTTTCAGGATTCTTTGAATAATAGAATGTTCAAAATAACGGCATTTATTTGAAATATAAATATTTTGTAACATTATAAGTGTCTGTCACTTTTGATCAATTTAATGCATCATTTATGGTGAATAAAATATTAATTTCAATTTTTTTTAAAATCCTACTTACCCCTAATGTTTGAAGTAGTTTATCATGGTTTCCTCAAAAATATTAAGCAGCACAAATGTTTTCATTTTTCCTAAGAAAAATAAATGTCTCTTGAGCACCAAATCAGCATATCAGAATGATTTTTGGAGGATCATGGATTATTCCACAACTTTTAACTGGCAGTATAGATGACAAAATAACAGTTTTATCATATATTAACTACATATATCAACTACTTCTAAATGCCCAGTATATAACCATGAAGAAAAATGTTTATGAAAAAATGTTCATAAAGCTCCAGTGGGGATGTCACCCTAGCCTGTGTGTCCCGATTTGAGACTTTAAAAATCGGTCCCTCTTGTTCTGTACAACTAGTTGCTGAATAGAGGAATAAGAAATGCTTATTAGAAATGATGACTCCTTTTCCTCTGTCAAGCATGTTATTATCCAGCACCTGGACTGTGCATTAATAGAGGTTAAAGAATCTCTCTCTCTCTCACACACACACACACACACACACACACACACACACACTGGCTGCAGGAGGCAGGCGATAAACTCCCTCTGTGACCAATTTTCAAGCCAGTGTTTGGAAAGAACACAACGCAAGCACAGGAAAAATAATAAAGAACGGCATGCTGCACAGACAAAGGGCTAATTAAAAGCTGAGCAGCACAACATGGCTGACAAAAGAGAGGCCTGTTTAAGTAGTTTGTGTAAACATGCCACTGAAGACTACCAGTGCAATCACAGAGAGGAGGAGGACGGGGTGTACCAAACAATGACAGGTGGTGAGAGAGAGAGAGAGAGAGAGAAGAACATGGCATCAAAGAAATGAGGAACAGCACATCGACAGAGATAATACACAAGAGAGAATTAAGGGTAGAAACACAAGAATGCTTTAAACTATTCAGAATGTGTCTCTATGTCTCTGCAAGCTATGCTGCATTAAATAGCCATGTTGTATTGTTAATGACACAAAACCAGTCAAATTTAGGGTAGGTTAAAGGTGCCTAATGTGTTTTTTAAATACCAGGCATAAAATTAAAGATGTAATGATACACTTATTTTTATTTTATACTTACATAAAATCTATATACATATGATCCTGACCTAACCTAAACGTAATATCCAACCATTTTCTTTCCAACCAAGAAAATGAAAGTAAATGGATCATCATCATTTTCAGTGCATGACAAATAACAGCTTGTATATTTTCAAAATGATTCCTTTACTCATTTGGGTAAGAATTTGAGTAAGAATATGTAATAACTACAGTTCAAAAGTTTGAGGTCAGAAAAATTTTATGTTTTTGTAAGAAGTCTTTCATGCTCACCAAAGCTGGGTTTATTTGATCAAAATATAATAATACAGTAGTATTGTGAAATATTATTACAATTAAAAATAAATGTTTTATATTTGAATATATTTTAAACTGCAATTTATTCCTGTGATGGCAAAGCTGAATTTTCAGCAGCCATTACTCCAGTCTTCAGGGTCACCTGATCCTTCGGAAGTGATACCAAAGATTTCTTATTATTATCAAAGTTGAAAACAGTTGTGGTGCTTAATATTTTTGTGGAAACCATGATACATTTTTAGGAATATTTGATGTTTGAATATTTGAACAGAAAGTTCAAAAGACAAGCATTTATTAAAAAAAAATATTTTGTAACAAATAAGTCCCTACTTTCATTTTTTGATCAATTTAATACAGTACTTACTGAACAGAAGTATTCATTTATAATTTATATTAATTTAAAAATGAAATGGAAGTATACGGTGTGTAGCTTTTTTTTGGCATTCTAAATCCACTTGGCATCATCCTTACATTGCCACTTTTGTCATGTCAATCATCATGCCTTGTTTTTCAATACTCTGAGCCTGTGAATAAATACTCAACATTGTAATGGGGGTGGGTTAATTCTAGAAGAAGTTAGCAAAACAACTGAAATGTCTTACATCATCTTTAAGCCTTTATAATTCTTGTGCTATTTTCTTTAATTGTGCAGCTTATGGTGGGATTGTAGTTACTTTAGTAAAAATCAATTGTCAGTTTACAAGTTCTGCAGGCTGAAAGTTGGTGATTTCTTTCCAGATTCTCTTTATTTTTATACACAACTACAAAAGAGCACACACACACAATTGGCAAGAGTAATTCCAGCACGGAGAAATATGGTTGTGCTAATCAGTACTGATTTTATGGCATAAGTTTACAACAGAAATAGTTTTTTAGTGATGAGCATGATGTTTTATTTCACTACCTAGCATTCAAATTCAATAAAATATAGGGAAAGAGACCAAAAACAAAGAAGTTGGAAGTGTGTTTGTATGTTTGTAGCAGTGTGAGTGTATATGTGTGTGTGAGAGGGTGTGTCCTTGTGTGTGAGAGCCTGCTCTGTCCGTCACACTTCACTACTCATTCAGCAGCGGTCAGAGTGACAGAATACCAATAGGGAACTTAGACAGGAGAAGGACAAGTGGGCCACAGTGAAACTGAGCTGGACGCTGACAGAAAAAGAATCTGGCAGGAGAGGCAGGACGCTGATCACATCCTTCAACATATTACTGACACCTGCTTTGTAAATCACGGAATTAACATCAACCTGTCATTCCTATATATAGGTAATCCATTACAGCCAGGACTCTGGAGTCACCATACATATAGTGCTGAGCAATGCTAAGTTGCTTTGCTCTGTTTTGCTTGCTTTAACAAAAACTCTCAAAACAACTTTCAAAGTCCACACTCTTTCAGTTACGCCTGTTTTAAAAACATAAAAGAGCTGTACATTTGTGTTTGAAGCTAAGATGCCAGTGAAAATAACATAATGATGAAAATGATACTACAGCCTTGTCGTCATAATGTCTTTCTAATGATATAAGTGGTGAGTTGTAAGTGTTCCCAGATTATACTCATTTTGATTAATTGATTTTAGCTTGCATGCATTAGTGTATGCAGCATTCCAACAGCTCTAAACATATGTTTGGATACGACAGAAATTAAGATGTTACAAACAGCTGGTATATAATATAGGATTACCTTAATTTCTTGGAAACCATACACAGTCTATAGTTAGGAGAACAAACTATATTACTTGTCAGAATATTTATTTACTGCAGCGGTTCTCAGTTTTGGGGGGTGATGCCCCCAAAACCAAAATCTGAAAAACAAATCTGATTGTCTTACATGATCTAAGAAATAATGTCACACACACACACACACACACACACACACACACACACACAGTTTTTTTAATTTTTAATTTTTTTTTAAATTAATACTTTAAATTGGCAAGGATGCATTAAATTGATCATTGTGATTTATAATGTTACAAGAAATTTCTTTTTCGAATAAATGCTGTTTTTTTTTTTTTTTACTTTATATTCATCAAATAATCTTGTTAAAAAGGAAATATTAAACAGCACAAATGTCTGATTTCCGAAGGATCATGTGACATTGTAGACTGGAGTAATGGCAGCTGAAAATGCTGCTTTGCCATCACAGGAATAAACTGCATTTTAAATATATATTAAAACAGAAAACAGTTATTTTGAATTGTAATAAAATTTCACAATATTACAGTTTTTACTGCATTTTTGGTTAAATAAATGCAGCTTTGGTGAGCATAAGAGACTTCTTTCAAGTGCATAAAAAGACGTACCAACCCCAAAATTTTAAACATCTTTCTGTTAAAATAAACTTATATCCAGTTAAGATAACAAAATGGATATGAAATCCCGATTTAAGGTATAGATATTATTACAAAAAATGTTTCCTCAGACAAATACCTGTAGTTATTTTTGAAGTCTTAGATAACTCTTACCAGTGATCTCTCTCTTTCTCTGGTAAAATTACATCTAGTGACACCTCTAGTTGGCTCCAAAGCACATTGTTCTGATCTCAGGTATTGGGTCTTTGGGGAAGGAAATGGTGTGCCAGAACATATGCCAACACATGACCTTGTCCTGACAGACTGGGCTGTACTTGGCATGGGGCGCAGGGCACCAGATGGGCTTGGTAATGTGCTTGGCATGAGGGAGGAGCGAGACCTACGTGCTCCTCTCAATCAGGTGAGACCTGGAGACCTGTGGAGGCCTTGGGGGTGGGGGGCCAAATTCATTAACGACACAGTGTGGGGGGCACAATAGGGGAGAGGGGGCATCACCCCCACCCAAAACACATCGTCTTATTTGTCCTCTGATGTGACCTACAAAAATTGAATCATGCAATGGAGTCATGAGTGGAAATGGAACAATGCTGTTTTCCTCCATACCATAATTCAGCACAAGATTCCCTTAAAGGGATAGTTCCCCCAAAATGATTTACTCATCATTTACTCACCCTCACCTTTTGCACCAAAGTTGTACAAATGTGGAATGCAAAAGAAGATATTTTGAGGCCCAAACTACTTTGGATCTTTGTTGTATGGACAAAAAAAAACGTATGTTCCACAGAAGAAAATAAGTCATACAGGTGTGGAATGACATAAGGGTGAGTAAATGATGACAGAATTTTTATTTTTAGGTGAACTATCCCTTTAAAAGCTTCCCAGCATCTACTCTTATTACTAACAGATGCTATGAGCAACAGTATACAACTGTTCATTACAGAAGAACATTTAGAAAAATAAATAAAATACAATTCAAAATGCTATCCAAAATGGAGCTGAATGTTTTGAAGTTAAGATTGACTTCCACTCTTCAGACTTAAACGTTTCGAGGAAAATGAGTGATGGTGACAAACACACTCACACTCTCTCTAGGATGCCGTCACTCTCTGCACATGACTTGTTGCTGTTAATTGAACCTCATATCCAGCAATTTACTGCTCAATTTGTTGGCCTGGATGCATCTCTTTAAGCTGTAACGGATGCCTGGAAACACATTAACCGTTCAGTGGGAGAAAAACACGTTCCTGGGAAATCACACTGGGAGTGAGAAAAAAAGACTGATGACAGTATAGGTTTCAAATGACAGGTATAATTCAATATTAAATCTATAGTAACCATCATCATAAAGAGCTCTCTCTGTGTTTACACTTTCCATAATAAGAAGGGTTCTGAATTATGTGAACGATATGAGGTCTTGATGAAACACAGTTGGTGCAATGACCTCAAAAGAAAGAAAGAATAACATACAGACAGGCCTCAAATCTCACCTATGTATGTGTGCAAGACATTTTTGGAGGTTTTCTACTATATCTGTATGGAAAGGCGCATTGCGTTCCACAGAAGAAAGAAACTTGTTTGAAATGACATTAGGGTGAGCAAATGATTCATCATTTTCATTTTTGGCGAACTAATCCTTTAAATCAAACCACTGAATCCAGTGTGAATTCATCTGCTGTAAGGTCATGCAGTCGTCCTTTGCCTCATGTGGTATTACACCAGGGCACAAAGAAGAGCTTAGCTCTCATTTGCTGGGTGATTAATTTACTCTTGATATGATCTCAGATAGTTCACTGGCACGTCGGCCTATTCCTTTCCCTTCTAACAATATTGGCTTCTGCCCCATTTTATAGTCTTTTTCTCTCCTTTTTTCTCTGGTTCTTCATTGCCTTTGACCTGGCCTGAACAATTGTTTATAGATTCAGAGCAAGGTCTGACCTTCCTCGGGCCACAGTAAATAATACACACCTGTCTGCTCCTCAAAACACAGCTCAGTCCTCTAGCGTCTGTTAGGAGCTGGTCTCGCAAATCAATATTGCAGGTAGTGTTTGGTGCCGGGGCCCTGTATGTATTTTTTCAGGGAAGGGGATGTACGTGCCTTTCCTCTGAGGCTGCCCTGGCTCCATTGCAACAATGACTAAACATCTGTAGCAGCGAAGATAAGGGCATCAGCATAAGACTTCTGGGAAATGTAATGAAATGTCATTGGTGTGTGAATATTGGCTATTTTACAATGGCTTGTCCAATAATATTTATGTCTTATGGATTGTTTTGTTGACTTAAGTGTTATGTGACTTAATAACACTAGTGATAAACTTATCAATTTGCTATGAATAATATTTTTGGTTGGTGCCAATTAAGTAAAATCCAAATATAAATTAAAATAAAAGTTCAAATATTTGGGGTAAGCAAGATTTGAATGTTTTCGAAATAAGTCTCATATGCTCACCAATGCTGCATTTATTTGATGAAACTACAGTAAAAACAGTACTATTGTGAAATTTCATTGCAACAAAAAATAATTTTATTTAAAATAGTTCTCTATAGTGATGTTTATCAGCATGTCTGCTCTCTTTTTTTCTCTTACAGGACAAAAAACGTGACACTAAACTCATCTGTAAGACCATAAAGGCCTCTGTGTATGGATGGCACTATCTGCTGATGTTCGCATGCCTGGAAGAAAAATAAAACAAACAAAGAAAAAGCATTTTCTTCAGAAATGAGAAAAATGAGAGAAGGGAAAAGTTATTTTGCTTGAGGCGGCATAGCACATTCATTCTTATGCTCCTTTAACTTAAAGCGCTATGCCAAGTGTGTGCGTGTTTTGTGTTTCAGAGCAAAAGCCTCCTTCTGACAGCAAATGCCTGACTACACATGCACAAGCCAGAAATACAGAGAAAATAGAAAAACAAAAGAGTGTGGGAGAAAGGTGCAAGATCATGCCAGACAGGTACTGTATGTCAGAGCTAAGGGAAGCTAAAAAAGGAAAAAAACAAACAAACACATTTTTAGCTCAAAGTTTTAAATATAGGAACAATTAATAGTCTGTAATTTTAAAGCAGAAAAGAATCATACTGGATGACCTTCTGGCAAATATAATACAATTAAAGAAATTTGACAATTAAATACAGTTATACATTGTTAAAGGGTTAGTTCACCCAAAAATGAAAATTAGGCTGCGTTTTACTCACCCCCGAGGCATCCTAGGTGTATATGACTTTCTTCTTTCAGACGAATCCAGTCTGAGTTATATTAAAAATTGTCTGATATTTCAAGCTGTTTAATGCCACTCAGTAGGTGTTGCATTGCTTCAGTCCAAAAGAACTTAAATAAAAATCGCCCATCCATAAAAAAAGTGTCTCACACGGCTCCAGGGGGTAAACAAAGGCCTTCTGTAGCGAATCGATGTGTTTTTGTAAGAAAAACATCCATATTCAAAACTTAATAATCACTTTAATGTAGCTTGCGCCAACAGTTGTACACAGAAGCAGCTCCGGGAGCATGACGTATGAGGTCAGTGTTGCGCATGCGCCGGTGAGTTTC
>NW_015551064.1:587103-588630 GCF_001515605.1 Sinocyclocheilus anshuiensis | reverse complement strand
CAAAGTTTCCTTACTTTAGCAAAGGAAAACCAGTCTCCTCTTGGCTTATATCGAAATCCTCTAACATTCTTCTTTACAAATCCTCGTTTTGTACTTCTAATTCTTGACCGTTGTTTTGTTGTGATCTCTCCCCTGCATTTCCGCGTGCGTCACTTCTGAGGGGCGCATGCGCAAAGCCGACCTCATACGTCATTCCCCCGGAACTGCTTCTGTTTACAACAGCGAGCGCAAGCTAGATTCAAGTGATTATTACGTTTTGAATATGGATATTTTTCTTACAAAAACGCATCGATTCGCTACAGAAGGCCTTTGTTCACCCCCCGGAGCCGTGTGAGACACTTTTGTTTTTATGGATGGGCGATTTTTATTTAAGTTCTCTTGGACTGAAGCAATGCAACACCTGCTGAGTGGCATTAAACAGCTTGAAAGATCAAAGACAATTTTTAATATAACTCAGACTGGATTCGTCTGAAATAACAAAGTCATGCACACCTAGGATGCCTCAGGGGTGAGTAAAACGCAGCCCAATTTGAATTTTTGGGTGAACTAAACCTTTAACATATTCTTCCAACTCTGTATGGTTTTCTTTCATTTGTCAATGATTGCATTGCATTTCATTATTATATATTAAGTCATATAAGTTGGAACAACATGATGGTCAGTAAATTATTTTTTTTTTGGGGGGGGGGGTCCTTTAAGCTCTAGTCTATTAATTAACTTTGTCCAGGCATCTCTTGGGGTCTCATATTGGCTGTGCATATATCAGTTTATTTCCACCCATAAGCTTTCAAAGCACTGACTTAAAATTAATTAAAACCCTGTGCCTTACGAAACTGTAGCCCTGGTGGAAAACCTCAATAGCAACTGACAAGCACTAAGTGTCAGTCAGAGATTCAGAAACCTCTCCTATTTTCCCAGACATTTCTGCTCCAAATGTGCATCTGTGGTCCCAGCTGTCTGTCTGTGTGCGAGCAGCCAGTGAGCAGTCCGTTATATGCTCTGAACGCAGCCACATGGCTAGTCGTACTTTCTGTACTGTACACGCTAGAGCATAACAGATGGCTGCGTGTGGTAAATATGGCTAACTTGACCTGATGAAATAGCACAACAATCGATCCAAGTCATTATCGTCTCCAGCTAATTGCAGAGGCCTTGATGAAACGGCAAGAGGAAAACTGTTTATATTCAGATTAGACATTTAGTTTTGCATTTGCAAATGACTCGCATGTTTCTATAGCTTTTTAAGTCTGATAAAAGCAATTATGAGTAATTTTCTCTTCCTGTCATTCCAATACAAATTCAACATACTGTAGTAGGTGTGGCCAATTCAATTCCAGTTGAATTCAAAAAGGGTCCAAATTCTTAAAGAGATAGTTCACCCAAACATGAAAACTCTGTCAACATTTACTCACCCTCATGTCATTCCAAACCTGACTTTTCTTTCTCCTCCGAAACACCCACACACACACACACACACACACACACACACACACACACACACACACACACACACACACACACAAATAT
>NW_015551064.1:584979-586633 GCF_001515605.1 Sinocyclocheilus anshuiensis | reverse complement strand
ACCCCCCCCACACACACACACACACACACACACACACACACACACACACACACACACAAAGATATTTTGAACAATACTGGTAAGCAAACAGTTTTGGTGAGCACCGACCTCTAATGCATGGACAAATTACACAAATACATTTCACAAAATATCTTCTTTTATGCTCTTCAGAAGTCAGTCAGTCACACAGTTTTGGAAATTATAAATGCTGGCAGAATTGTAATTTTTGGGTGAACTATTCTTTTAAATTTTGATTTTTACCCAACCCTGATATAACATGAAATATAATATAACGAATAATAATACTGGAAATATATCTGTGATCTTATATTTCTCTTTCACTGAGCTTGTCACAGTGCATCTTGGGATTGCATTATCTGCTAAGAATCAGTGTTATTTTAGCATTATTTATTAATTTAGCAATAATTTTAGAACTTTTTATATATTTTAATTTATTTTATTATAATTTGCTTTTTTTAAAAATATTTTTCAGTTTTTGGTTTAATTTTTTGTTATTTGCTGTTATTTTAGTAATTTTGTTATATGTATTTATGCTTTTGTCACTTTTTATTATTTAATTAATTAATTATTTTTTTCAGTTTATGTTCAATTTTAGTTCCCCTTCGGGAACTCGAGCTGCGTCGGAAAATGCTAGGGGAACGCCTTCAGCGATACCAAGCTCTGAATCATATGTGTAATCAGTCCAATCGATGGACGAGACGTCAGAGGGGGGGGGTGACGTCATGACCAGGAAGCTTTAAAAGCACGTGAGGTGCAGCCGGCGTTAGCTTTCTGTCATTCAGCAAAGCTCTCTGTGTGTGTCGGTCACAATCTATGTTCTGTGAGTCTTATTTATTGATGTCTGTCCAAAGTTACACAAGCATTCAGCAAAAAAAAAGTATAAAGCTCCAGAAAAGAAAAAACGCTGTCTAAAACAAAGACAAACAAGGGTGAAAGCAGATCGCGTTATAGACTGTGTTTTCCTCCCTGCCCACGCTACATCATGAGCGGGGATACACACAGTTTGTGCGTGGTCTGCTTGGGAGCGGAGCACGCGGCGTCGGCTCTCGAGGGGGCCGACTGCCCGCATTGTGAGCAGTTGCCACTGCGTTTGCTTCGCTCCCGGAAGGCTCTCTTTGAGGAGAGAGCCTTCATCAGCGTTCCTCACGGTGCTGGCCCCGCTTTCGCCGAGGCGGAGCGGCAGCTGCACTCGTGGGGTTCGCAGCTGGATCTGGTGGAGGGAATGGAGACGGGCGAGTCCCTATCTTCTTCCTCACCTGCCAGATCCACTGCCCGCTCGCTGGGACCGGAAGCCCGTTCTGCGGCTTCTTCCCCCCAGAGAGCGGGCTCGGCGCTTCTCCTATCTTCCTCCGAGGAGGTTGATGTGGAAAGCGTCCGCAGAGAAACAGGCTGAACCGCAGAAAAGTAAACTCGATGAACGCATTCTGCATGCTAAGCCGCTACCTCCATGCCGGAGCCTGCAGTTTTTTCCTGATCTCCACACCGAGGTGTGGAGATCGTGGAAGAAACCATTCTCGGCCCGCTTATTCATCCCCGCCTCTGATTATTATGGAAATGTGGCGGGACTGGGTGAATGCGGTTACAGAGCAATGCCCCGGGTAGAGCAGACGCTTGCGAGCTATCTGTCGCCCGG
>NW_015551064.1:575157-584132 GCF_001515605.1 Sinocyclocheilus anshuiensis | reverse complement strand
AGCGCGGCCGTCTCCTGCCGGTCCTCCACTTCAGGGCACCCAGCTAGCAGCTCCAAGCACACCAGAGGCCAGTCTCGAGAGACTGGTTCCCTTAGTAGATTATTTAGCAGCGTGGAAACTACTGCCAAATGTATCTCGTTGGGTCCTGCAAACTATAGAAAGAGGCTATCGCATTCAGTTCGGCGCTCCGCCGCCGCCTTTCAAAGGGGTTTTCCTCACAGTAGTGGGCCTTCTCTCCTCGACGGCACTCCATGGGAGATTCCCGTCAGGAGGGATCTCCTCTCACAGGTGGAGGGTATGATCCTTCACCCCCGCCCAGAGTTGTGGAAGCTGTGGGTGTGGCCCCTGAGGGGGCACAACTCATAGCCTCTGGTCTCTCAACCGAGGTTGTTGAGACCATCCTCCAATCTAGAGCTCCCTCAACGAGGAAACTGTACGCCCTGAAGTGGAGGCTCTTCACTTCATGGTGCGGAGACCGCCTGCTTGACCCAGTTAACTGCCCGATTGGTACAGTGCTGGAGTTCTTGCAGGCCTGTTTCTCCGCGGGGTTAACCCACTCCACCCTGAAGGTCTACGTGGCAGCTATAGCAGCCTACCACGCCCCTCTTGATGGTCACTCAGTCGGCAAGGACCCCCTGGTTACACGTTTCCTCCGCGGTGTGATAAGGCTGAGGCCTCAGGTACGATCTCGGATTTGCGAGCCACTCCAGGCCCCTCTGTTCTCTTGCCATAGCTGTGCTCTTCCACACTAGGCAGGGATTTGCAAGTCTGGCGGCATGGACATCTCGTTCCCCTAGCGTTTTCCGACGCAGCTCGAGTTCCCATACTTCCGGCATCCCTACTACAGCTTGCTTCACTCCTAGAAGCTAACGCCGGCTGCACCTCACGTGCTTTTAAAGCTTCCTGGTCATGACGTCACCCGCCTCTAACATCTCGCCCATCGATTGGACTGATTACACATATGATTCAGAGCTTGGTATCGCTGAAGGCGTTCCCCTAGCGTTTTCCGACGCAGCGTCTCGTTCCCTCGGGGAACCATGGTTACATACGTAACCTGGGACGTTTTTATTTCTTTCCAGTAGTACTATCAGTACTTCAATTGTTTCAGTTGCTAAGCAGCATTTCTAATTTTCATTTAGTTTAAGTATTACATCTATTATTTATGCTTCATTTTATTTTAATGTATTTCAATTATCAAAATTTTTAAATAGTTTTAGTTAACGATAATAACCCTGCTTAAGAATACATGCAAAGCTACCTTAGACTGCAAAAGTCCGTATAGGGCAAGATAATGTTTCTGACACATTTACTAGGAATGAGTGTGCCTATTATGCCTTAAAATGCTGTCTATGTAGGCAACTCACTAGGGTTTAGAAAGCAACAAAAGCAAGACACAAACGTCCTTCCTTTCTTAGCAGATCATTCAACTCAATAAATGTTCAGCTCTTTAGAAAGTTACAGCTGTTTTGTTTGCACGTCACATGCTCACACAAATTACGGGACCAATGACAGCTCCCTGTACCCCCTCTTTCCCACCACAAACAACCGAGAGATCCACCAAGGTCAAAGCAATTAAAGCTGCTCTGTTAGACAGGCGGTTTTGATATCCAGATAATTGAAAGTGAAGCCCCTGCTAAAATGTTGGTGTCCCTTTAACTTCATCTCTAACACTGCTGAGCCGCTCTAGTGTCTGCAGGTCTACTGAGCTGAGAAATCCTCAGTGTTCCCTGAGACCTGTGCTGTCTTCTCTCTTATCAGCTTAAAATTTCAGCAGACCCACATCGAAAAAGAGCAAGATTGATAAAGAGTGAAGAGAGGAAGAGGAAGGAAATGTGAGATGAATGATTGTGTGTGGGAGAATGACAAAATATAATTCATATGAATATTGGAAAAGATCTGTGCGGATGGCCTTTAAAGTAAATTGCTTTGCATGCGATTGTTTGTCTTGGGTTGGCAGCACCCAAAGGATGATTTAAAGGTTCAATTCAAACAGGAGAGTTCTACGTTCAGGCATGAGCTAACCGAGATGACATATCCATAATGTTAAATTATGGTTTTATTTAGCTAATTAGGTTACATTGTTCAGGAAAGGTGTGATTTCAAGACATCTTTAGATGTCTTACTCTACAGTCAATCTATAGCCTATAATTATCAAACTGGAAGCTAGACGATTATCATCTCGACTTAAAACCATTGAATATCAAGTGTCTACTTAATTTCATCTATTGAAAATTCAATTGGCTTAGCTTCAGACATGAAGAATGGATCCAAGATTTTCTCAGATAAAATTAACCATGAAAGGATAAAAGGCATAATTGCTGCCTGTGATGGTATCAGTATCATCATTGAACTTAATAAGAACCCTGTAACCTGCAACGAAATTTAACCTTAAACCACCGTCTACCCAGAGTTCATTTAATATCCAATATATATATCGTTATCTTCCTGTTCGCAGAACTATGTCAAGTTTGTTTTCTCAGAGAAGGCAAGGGATTGGATAAGAAAAAATTTCTGACATTATAAAAAAAAATATATATATATGCATGGATGGATGGTGTATATATAGATGTGGCCAACATCGGGTCCTGGAGAGCCACAGTCCTGTAGTACACAGCGAAACACTACAGGACTGTGGCTCTCCAGGAGTCGATGTTGGCCACATCTATATATACACCATCCATCCATCCATCTTACTGTCATGTTTGATCATATTTATGTTTGCAACGGTCTTCAAATCAGACAAAGTAGGTCAAACTTATTATGCACAAATTAAAAAGTAAACAAATCAGACACCACTTATGGTTTGAACTTCTAATTACTTAATACTACTGTGATGTGCGTTTGTCCCTTTGGGTGCTTGCTGTAGGAAGTATACTTTGCTAGAAACTGACAGTCAGTCTGCAGGGCCATTAACTAGTCACTGAAAGTTGCAGGGGCAGGCACACGCACCGACTCTCTCTGATTTTTGAACGACTATGTAAATGAAGCTTTACATCTGAAAAATCAGTTCAGATGCAAACGCAGCCTTAATGAGTGTGCGGGCATGTGTGAAAATTTAGCTGTTTCATGCTGTGTGTCTGTTGTTTGCCTGTGCTGTCCCTTTCCGTGTGTCACTCTGTTTCCTTAACAATTACAGCTCTAAGCTGCTTTCCTAAATACCACTCGGAAAATACAGACTCTAGTGGTAAACATTCAAAACACAACAACCAAATGTGTAATTACTGCATAAGTGTTATGGTACAGTGCCTCACAATTATTATTTGAGGGAAACTTCAGTCTTGCATGGCTGCAGATGGTTGTCAGCTCCACACTGTTAATCTGAGAGATACTGCTGCTTTGTACCCCGCTACAAGATCTTTACTCGAAGATCTCATCTGCTCACAATGATTGCCAACAAGAGGCGCAATAAAGAATTATATAAAGAATGATTTATTTATTATTTTCATTATATGCTATTGTTACATTACAGCTGTGTAATTTCCGGCTTGTCATTTTTTTAAAGAACAAAATATTTACAATAATGTATGAAGAAAATTTCAGTAAAAATTTCAGTTTTATTTATTTTATTTACAAAATGGTATTGTTTTTATCGTATGGTATATGGTATTGATGATTTCAGTATTGAAATTTTGGATCTGTAACAAATCTAAATCACAGAAATTTGCTCAAAAATAAATTGTATGCCTCATTCATTTTAATTGAGCACTGATAGGAGCAGTGTATTATTTTGCTGGTCACCTTTTCACGGCAGTGCCTCACCTTTTCTCCAATAATAAGCTGAGTACTGGTGGTCTCCGGTGATCTCACAGGGCATCAAAATGTAACCTTCACATGTCAGGCTTGTGTTGGCTCTTGAGTCAGTTTTTTGAGTTATCTATACTTTTATCACACCAAATTCTGTTCCAGACGCCCATGTGCAATTCATTAACAGAGCTTGAAATGTAAAGGAGATAAAGAAGTGCAAATGCTGGTTTAGCGCACCTCTGGCCAATCTCAACTCATTGCATTATTCATTTTTTAATCTACTCAGCAGAATTACACTGATGCCTGATTATTTCACCAATAATCTATTACATAAAGCGTGTTTTCTTTCACAGACAAGCCACTGATGCTCAGACCGCCATTAACCTGTTGAGAGCACAGTGAGACAAACCATGGAAATGAGGCTTGTAGTCTTCTAGTACACTCTCTCTCTGAATGCTTTCCTTCAATTTGTTCTTCATGTCCTACTCTTGCACTTTATTTTATCTCTCTTTCCCTCTTCTCTTTTTTTGTGCTACTTTACAATACCCTTTCCAGAAGAACAAGGTTCCAGCAGTCATTACTCTGCAGGACTCAACAATAAGGATGGCCAGCTGACCTGGGGCCAGTGTGAGAGTGTTTCAGGCCAGCTTTCGAGTCAGTGCTGTGTTCTCACTGAAAATGTTACAGTCATTGATCTTGTACATCCATTGTAATGCCTAACAAACTTAAACATTTGGTTTTCTGTGATGTACATTAGATTTTGTTGCAAACCTCAACAATGCTAGCCAGATGGATAACACTATTTTGGTGACAAATGGAAAAAAATTGTCTTGAAAGCATCAATAATACTGTGTATACTACAAATGAATCACTGACGTTTTGCATCATATGCTATCTTTTATCCCCCTAGTAATTTTCAATTTGAACTGTATTATAGCTGACATTATAGATGTATTTGCAGATAAAAAATGTAATAATGTAATAAAAAATGTCTTTTCTTTTCCAAAAATATATATACAAAATGTTTTTCAAAATGTTCTTTTCTAAAAAACAAATAAGTAAAAAAAAAATACTAATAAATAAAAAATAATACTAAAACTTCTGGTCTGATTGGACAATATATATATATATATATATATATATATCCTTGTGGTTGAGCCATGGAGCCATGAAGTAAACACTGTTCAATGGCTTGCATTGTAAGTATAAAAAAAGACTGTTTTGTACACTGCAAGTGGAAGGACACACAAATATTTGTAAAGAGGTCTATGGACAATTAGTCAAATGTCTTTAAAAACAACTGTGTCTGTTCCTGTTATAATACATAGAACTACACAAACTCTCAATTGCTCACAATCTTGTGAAAGAGAGTACTTTCACTGTCTTTTCTCTGTTTATTTATCAGTTTTTCTTTTCCTCTGGCCTCATTAGAAGAAGCCGCTCATAGCCAAGTGGCCTAAGACACACTCACACACACTTGAGTGTTTGAGTATGGGTTTATATGCCAGAGGAGCTGCATGAAGATGGCATTGCAAAAACATGTTCTATGTCAGTAATAAAGTACTTGTAAATAATGTATATGGTTTTGCTTCATCAATAATGTATGGACCACAACAAAACACATACAGTAAAAAAAAAATGTTTTCTTCTCAAAATGAGTTGTGTATTGTGTGTATACTGGCCAGCTTTGTGCAATGGATTAAAATAAAAAGTATGTAGAACAAACAGTTTTAGAAATATTAAAGCCCTATTTCACTGATAAAGATTAACTGTCTGCATCAACAATCACCACAGTTGTTTGCAATAAGGCTTAATATACTGTATATGTCCAAGAAATTGGCTCACAAAAATATCCCTCTATATCTTTGTATAACACACCAGTGAAAGGTCAGTTTAATGTATTATTTTGAAGCCAGCAATTTAACACTATGAGTATATGGGGTGACATTTCTAAAGCCTTGGCTCGTTTTACCCATTATCTTGAAAAGAACAGGGCAGAGGCTGTCTGATTTTACTCCCACATCACAGCCTGCTCTTAGAAAAGCCTCTTATGAGGTGAGAATAACCTCCAATTGTATCACTTCAGGTTAACATTTTTTTGAAAGTATTGTGCCTAAAATCTTTATTCCGCACAACTGATTTGGAAAGCCTGTGGAGCGGTCATGTGAATTTAGCAACAAAATGTCTGAATACCAACTAGCCTTCTAAAACTATGATTTAAATGCATGAGATTCATCTAAACATCTGAATCGAACATTTAAATCTATGCAGCACAGGCTTTGTCTATTCATCTGTACAATACAAATCTAAATGTTCACCAGTAGTGGTTGACATGAACTTCTTTTAGTTAAAATATTTATATGTATTTATAAGGGAAAATATTTCAAAGTATACTTTCTGCGTGTTACATCACTATGTTAGTAGGTGGCGACAAAGGAGTGAGTCTGTTTGAGTAAGTGAATCAAAACGATTCGTTCAAAAACACAGATTCATTCAGGAACCAAACAAATTTATGAGTGAGTCACTGGATCATTCATTCAACCGATTTGCTCAAAAACACAGTTTCATTCAGGAACACCACAAGATGTGTGATGGATATAAAGCAATAAGCAATAAAGCAATACGCCACAAGAAGCCATGGTTTACTTGTGCCTTGGCTTCGTTTGGAACTATTTCTGTTGGCAGAGCAAAAATAGACAAAGTAACTGGCAATACTGAGTCTTAACTGAACTGAACTGAACTGAACTGAACTTAACTTAACGCAATATTACAATTGCAATCATGCTGTTATGTATGGCTATGCACACCTGCAGCCTGTATACATAAAATAAAAATTAAATGAAAATTAAATAAAATTAAAAGTTACAACAAGTATAAAAGTGTATACAATATACCATTCAAAATTTTGGGGTCAGTATTTTTTACAATTTAAAAAATGTATAATTTTATTGAGCAAGGACACATTAAATTGATCAAAAGTGACAGCACACAGTACAGACAATTTTACAAAAGATTTCTATTTCAAATAAATGCTGTTTATTTATTTATTTTTTACTTTCATCAATGAATCCTGAAAAAAAGTGTATCAGTTTCTACAAAAATATTAAGCAGCACATAAAATGTCTCTTGAGCACCAAATCAGCATGAATGATTTCTGAAGGATCATGTGACACTGAAGACTGGAGCAATGACTGCTGAAAATTCAGCTTTGCATCACAGGAATAAATTACATTTTAAAATATATTAAAATAGAAAACAGTTATTTAAAATTGTAATGATATTTCACAATATTACAGTTTTTACTGTACTTTTTAATTAAATAGATGCAGTCTTGGTGACCATAAGAGACTTCTTTAAAACATATTACTGACCTCAAACTTTTAAAAGGTAGTGTATGTACACTCTCTTCATCTCTGTCTTTGTAAAATCATCAAATACCATTCAGGCTGTAAATACTTTATAAGTTTTAGTTGAAGTACATCAGTTCATTGCTTTAACTCTCATGTCAACTACCACCTGCTGTGATGTCCTCCTGTATAACCTGGTGCATTCGCATTCAAGGGCCCTTTTTTCTTTCCTTTTATGAATGTTTAGAAACATTAACTCCTGAAATAGATGCTTTAGGCTAGGAGACACAGAGATGAGGAAATATGACCACCATTGGTGTAGGAGGATGATAAACAGAGTGATACAGACAGCAGACAGTGTGGGGGGTCCAATATCAAAGAAATGTGGCAAAATGATGCTCGCTGCATGACAGGGAGGAAGAGAGATTGAGCGAAGATCTGAACAGTGTTTTAATGCAAGTTCACACAGAAAAACAAAACAAAACACCTTAACACTTTTACTTTAAACATGCAGTAAGTCATTTCTTTCTACTTTACAAATTCACATCTAAAGAAATTAATAGCACTTTTGATAAAACAAAAGCCACATCAAAGGCCACAATAAGGTAAGATACATAAGAGTGGTTTCCACTAATGTTGAGTTCAATACGTGAAGTCTTACCTTGGCGATCTGAACACACCAGTTGAGCAGTAATTGGGAGCCAATGTTGTCTTTATGCTCGTGCACGTAGTCCAGCAGACAGCCATGGGGCATGAGCTGTGTGACCAGCTGAATGGTGGGGCTCAGACACACACCCAGTAACCGCACCAGGTGAGGATGCTCCATGCTGGCCATGATCAGAGCCTCCTGGAAGGAACGAAAGCAGGAACTCAGAGCACAGGAAACTATAACCAACCAATCACTCTCAATAAGTGATTTTACAGCATGTAAATAAAATGTGTATATGAAGAGTTCATTTGCAAAAACAGATAACTCAGTTCCCCTTCAGGAACTCGAGCTGCGTCGAGATTCGCTTTTCCCGATCTCCATGCCGAGGTGTCAAGATCGTGGGAAAAACCGCATTCTTCCCGTATCTATAGCCCCACAGTCTCTAATTATTCTAATATCGTGGGGCTGAATGAGAAGGGATATGGGGCGATGCCAATGGTGGAGCAGACGCTCGCGAGCTATCTCTCCCCATCCTCAGCATCGTCCCTGAAGGCCCCGAAGCTTCCCACCAGACCTGTTAAGCTTACATCTAGTCTGGTTGGGAAAGCTTAAACGGCAGCAGGTCAGGTTGGCGCATGCTTGCACACCATGGCGTTGTTACAAGCGTACCAGGCTGACCTGCTAAAGGACCCGGATGTGTGTGTGTGTGTGTGTGTGTGTGTGTGTATGTATATGTATATGGTGTATCTCAAAAAACTGTTCACCAACTAATAGCACAAGGGACAGTTTCTAACATCTAGGCCCATATATAATCATATATTATATGTGTGTGTGTATGTGTGCTTTAAAGTATTTTATACTCACCAAGCTTCAATTATTTAATCAGTAATATTGTGAAATATTATTACAATTTAAATGAACTGTTCTGTTTTAATATATTTTAAAATATAATTTATTCCTGTGATGGAACAGCTGGATTTTTAGTCATTATTCCAGTCTCCAGTGTTACATGATCATTCTCAATCATTCTAATATGCTGATGTGGTGTTCAAAAATCATTTCTTATTATTATCAATGTTGAAAACAGCTGCTTAATATTTTTGTTAAAACCATGAGGCACTTTTTCAGGATTCTTTGATAAACAGAAAGCTCAAAATAACAGGATTTATTTTAAACAGTAATCTTTTGTCTTTGCTATCACTTTTGGTCAATTTAATGCATCCTTGCTGAATAAA
>NW_015551064.1:570670-575137 GCF_001515605.1 Sinocyclocheilus anshuiensis | reverse complement strand
CACACACACACACACACACACACACACACACACACACAATGTCCCATTGAGATTCATCTGTGAAACAGCCTCATAGTTATAGTCTGCAAAATGAGTGCAGAATTTTTTTCACTTTGTTTCACGACACTTGCAAAAGCTGGGGGATCTACAAGGCAGTCTTACTACCCATAAATGACTAACATTGCACTCTTACATGCTGAAAATGACCATCTATGATATTCTGAAAGAGTCATAGGTCTATTTCACTTACTTTCAGTATGGTACAATCAAGCAATTTAGTCAAAATTTAGAAATGTATGTGAAGCATCTCACTTAACAAGATCACAATTACGATCCTAATTCCAGTTTATATCCAACATATTTAACCTGTGGTCCAAACAAAAGATGGTACACGGTATAAAAGTATCAGGGACTAAGAAAACACAGAACATAAAAAATACATATAATTTCCACAAACAGCTAAGGGGATAATTCAGAAATAATATCCAAACCTCGGGCCATAAGGTTATATTATGGCAATAAAAGATGCCTCTGCCATTAATATGATTTCAGGCCTTGGAGGGATCTTATTACGTTTGTTTGAGCATTTTAAAAACTAAAACAGTGTGTAACACACATCCTACATCCGCAAACACAAACACAAAGCCATTATCTGAACACTACATAAAATTACACACTTGACAGTTATATAATGAGCATTCACGCTCCTGCTATCCTCCAGCTGCTGCGATGATTGCGTACGCACATGCTGCTCGCCCAATCAACAGCAGGGGCCAGCGTCTACATGTCTGATCTGCCTTCACATGCTTCTGTGCTTTAAGCGCAGTGTGAGTGAATCTGCAAACCCCTAAGAATATTCTGAAAGTGAAATGCCCATTAACACTGATGAATTGTGGGAAATACCTTACATGGGGGAGTCATGGAGAGACCACTCTAATACATGTACATATACACAGATATCTCACTCAAGACAAACACATGTGGAACTACCATCAAAACAGACTTGCATCTACACGCAAGTGAGAAAACATGAACATGCTTGCAAAAATAACCTGTTTTAGATTGCACTCATCATGGATGTGAAAGGCCTTTGGTAAATGTTTCATAGTCCTTGCATCATCTAAGAGGATGGGCCAATTTGAGGTTTACATGCATTTTTCCTTTTGAACTTCTAAAGAGCTGAATATTCGCTTAGTGGTATTACACAAACTGCAGTTGCAAGCCTTGCAACAGAGTAACACTCACGTCCATGAACTCTACATTGGCTTTGGGGCCTGTCGCCTCGTTCAAGATCTTTATGGCAACGGGAATCTTCACAGTCTCGCCCTCAGGTACCCAGATGCCCTGAAATAAAATATATAAATATATTTCGTAGAGGTAATTGGGTAGAAATGTACTTTTTATTTTTTATTGAAGAAAATGTGAATGTTCGTGCAAAACTCATTAAAGCTAGGTTGTTGCTAAGGTTTTCTGCCATGTTCCTAATATATTGCGAAGGTGTTTTTGGTGGTTGTTAGGGTGATTTGGATGGTTGCTAGGAGGTTTTAAAAAAGCCTATCTTCAAATATCTCCTTCAAAGTAAGTCTATTTGATTTTTCTTTCCTTGTGTTTTTTATTTTAAGTACACTAAAGATCAAAAGTTTGGGGTTGGTAACTTTTTTAATGTGTTTTTGAAAGAAGTTTCTTATGTTCACCAAGGCTGCATTTATCAGGGTTACTAAAAAGGAAAATTAAAACAATAATAAACAACATTTTTGTTAATTGGGGAAAAAAACAGTTCACCAAAATAAATAAACAAATAAAATAAAATAAAAATAATTTCTCATTTTAGTTTAGTTTGACTTGATGTACTAAAATAGAATAACTAAAAATAACTTAACCTGAAAAATAAAAAAAAATAAAACTATATAGACATGTAAATAAACAAATTAATAAAAAAACTATAAATATATCTCAAAGATTCTAAAATAACACAGCCATTTATTTGATAGATACAGCAATATTGTCAAATATTATTACAACTAAAAATACTACTTTTTAAATATGTTTAAAAATGTAATTTTATTCTTTTGATGGCAAAATATATTTTTTTATATTACTGTAAAAAAAAAGTTAGTGTCACTTTTGATCAATTTAATGCATACTTTAATGCATACTTGCTAAACAGAAAAATTCATTTTCTCCAACCAACCAACCAACCAATAAATAAATAAATCTTTCTAACAACAAACTTTTGAATGATAATGTTTGTTTCACATAGTACGGGAGAAGCGATGTGCAAAAATTCAATAGCTAGTTAAGATATTTGAAAACCCCTCAGAAATGAATGAGCAACATTAACAATGATGCTCTCCTTAGCAAAATATATGGGCTGCACAGATCTTTCTTAAATTCCCTCTGTCTCCGCTTTGATGTCATTACCTTGTAAACCGTGCCAAAGGCCCCGGCTCCTAGGATCTTCACCCGTTTCAGCTCAGTTTCTTTCAGAATGCGCAGCTGTGCTTGGTTCGGGGCCGCACCGCTGGGCGTCAGAGGCTCCACCAACTGAGACACACAAAGCAAAGGAAGGGAGACGCCGTCAGAGATGCTACAATCAATCTGGACAATCAATGAACGTTCGGCCCTAACTCAAACAAACTGAAGAACACAGACCATAGTGTATGAATTCCCTGTAATTTATTTAGTCTCTCTGTGCCATTATGTGCTGAATATCAGAGTTTGGGAGTTCAATCAATGCATAAAACCCCCTGGTGATAAAAAAACTATTGAAATGCAAGAGAGAGGGACAGAGATAAGAGGAAAAAGCAAATAGAGAAGATACAGGAAAGAAAGACAGAAAGAGAGAAGGTTAACCTGATAACAATATGAATGAAGAGAGTGTGTAGGAGAGAGATTGGGAAGCGTAAGAGAGAATGAGAGATAGAGAGAGAGCGTAAATCAGCCGTTCTATCGACACTTTGTGGCGTCCCCCGGCTCATCACAGCCGTCTGATTAAAAAACAATAGCGCTTCTTCATTTAAATGGAATTGTAAATCAGGAGCCTGGACACAGAAGGCAGAGGAGAGCCAGGGGAGGGACGAGCTGTGATCCGGGGAGCTGTCCGCTGCAGGCGGTGCTGAAACACAGATCAGGAGCTGTCCATGGTGCTGAAACCTTGGGGACATTGTAGTGCTCCAACATAATATGAATTTATAGTTCTGGGAACACTCTATTCTGGTGAAAATGGAGATATGGGAACGTTCAAGACCATATGCGTTATTGGCATAAATGATGCCCATTTTCACACACATGCGCTTTCTTATGTGGCATGCGTGGGCCTGCTCCAGATCACTTTGTGGAGTGTCTGAGGAGATCGTTATACTTTCCATCCAAAGCCTGAGGCCATATGGATATATGCATGCATGAAGAGGAGGGGTCAGAACCTTCGGGCACAGGAACGCGGGATCCTTGTGCAACCTGCACTCTCATGAACCTGCCACCCACACTGTGATATGAAAAATAAACTATGATATTAGGAGGATGGATAGAAAGAGAATGAGTGAAATAAAAGGGAAGACAGTAAGCATTAAGAGGGGGGAAAAAAACAAGCCATGAGTGAGGCCACCATCACACTAGCAAGGACACGATTTTTCATTAAAGGGGTCATATGATGAGATTTCAAGTTTTCCTTTCTCTTTGGAGTGTTACAAGCTCTTGGTGCATAAAGAAGATCTGTAAAGTTGCCAAGACTAAAGTCTCAAATCCAAAGAGATATTCTTTATAAAAGTTAAGAGTCAGCCACGCCTACCTAAAACGGCTCATTCTAACACGCCCCCACATATCTACGTCACTATGTGGAAATTAGGGATGTAACGATTAACCGCGAGCCGGTTGAAAATCAATTAAAATATGTGAGGATTCAAATCGGTTGAGATGCTAAACAAATCGCGATTCATTTAGGGGTAGGAGTTTATATGAATGCATGTCTGAGGGGAACTTACTGTCTTTAGAAAAGTTTAGATGGTATTTTTACTTTTCATATTGCCTCTGTAAAAGGCATATTAAAGTTCTTAAGTGCAGCGCTGCTTTGATTACAGCGGAAACCAAGGAAACGCTTTAAACGCCACCTGCTGGCAGAGAGTGAATCTGCGTCTTATTCAGCTCGTCTGCTGTGTGTTTCACGCAGATATTTTTATGTATAGTTTCACAAAACTGAAGTCAAACCATTCTGTTTTTGCTTAAAATTTAGAAATTATACAATGCAATTTAGATAAAAAAATCATCATGTTGCATGTATGCAGCATTTTTGTTTGGATAATGATTATTATTATGTTTAATGATTGTTAAACATAATTATATCATTGTTTGGAAATGATTGCCTCTAATTTTAAATGGAAAGAGCACAGACGAAGCCTTATTTTGTTTATATGAAGAGCTTTCTTTTATTTGTGTTACTTATTTATTTGATTTGGGGTTTGTTTTAAAATT
>NW_015551064.1:568752-570519 GCF_001515605.1 Sinocyclocheilus anshuiensis | reverse complement strand
AACCAAAGAAACGCTTTAAGCGCCACCTGCTGGCAGAGAGTGCATCTGCGTCTCATTCAGCTCGTCTGCTGTTTCACGCAGATATTTTTATGTATAGTTTCACAAAACTGAAGTCAAACCATTCTGTTTTTGCTTAAAATTTAGAAATTATACAATGCAATTTAGATAAAAAAATCATCATGTTGCATGTATGCAGCATTTTTGTTTGGATAATGATTATTATTATGTTTAATGATTGAGAGGACCTACAATAATGTACAGTATTTGAAAAATAATGTGTTTTTTGAACATTAAAGCATGTCAACATATTCTGTTACACCAAATACGCAAAATAATGATCCATAGAATACATAAAATAGCATCATACGACCCCTTTAATGTTTATTTAATTAACATATACAATCACTTTAAAAAAGGTCCAAAGTGATGCTATTATCCTGATATGAAAAATAAACTATGATATTAGGATGATAGATAGAAAAAGAAAGAGCAAATGAAAAGGAAAGACAGTAAGCATTAAGAGGAAAAAAAGCCATAAGTGAGGCCATCAGCACACTAGCTAAGACAAGATTTTTCATTAATGTTTATTTAATTAACACATACAATCATTTTTAAAAAGGCCCAAATAGAGGCTATTATCCTCAGCACTGGAATAAATTCAGTTCGAAAATACATGAGGTTCATGTACGTAGTAATCAAAAGCAGACTGAGTGAGCTTGTTTTAACTGTCCATAGAACTTTTATAAAGCTGTTGTTCGTTTATTGAAATCTTAATTAATTGCCATTTTTCCATGAATAGATTACAAAAAAGGGCCTGAAAGAGAATTTTTTTTTTCAACAAATGGTAGGTGAAAGGAAGTAGTTAACTTTCATAAAATGATGATAAACAACCTCAGGAGGTCAAACTAAATATTATATGAGCTGTTTTCTATTTTATTTTCTATTCATTTTATAATGAGGTTTGCAATTTTTGCAACTCTTGCCAAAATTTGGGATATTAAAATACAGTTTAATACCTTGATTTGTGAATTTTGCTATTTTGTCATTTTAAATTATATAAAAATATTTTACAATAAATATTAAGCTTTTGACAGTTAAACACAATTAACTGAATATCAATCAACAGATTATGTAAAACGTTTATTAAACATGTATCATAGGTCTTTGAACAAAAAAACATGGGGTGCCTCCAAAGCTTTAAAACAAAATGTAGAGAGCTTTGTTGATTGTAAGGAAACTGTGAGATCGATATGAACTAAGATGACTGACAGATTTCAGTGGTTATAAAGGGAGTGCTCTTTGTGCACTTTCTTTGCTATATTTTCCATTCAGAATTTAAATAAATTAAAATAGTTTTCTGCTAAGAGGGCCAGCAGCCACATGCTGCAGATTCATCTGCATATAAATGCGGGATTCACTTTCGAAATTGCAATGACGTTGTGATAACCATAGCAATAGATGGGACACAAATATGAACTGTCAAAATAGATTATTAAAGCTAGAGCACCCTCACTAATTTCAGAAGCACCCTTAGTGATTTGATTCCGAAACCGTTCCCGTGATGATTAGAGGTAGAAGTGATAATTCATGTAACCATGAGTTTAATGGGGCAAATGTGGTTAAATTTTACTCATGATACTGTGACTGCACTGTGTGTATTACTACCACAGAAGTGTATGTTAGGCCAGGGCTGCCAACTTTTGAATTTAACTTGGAGTGAGAATTCCCACAGCGGGTTGGGTGGGGGTTTTGGTTGGGGATGTTTTG
>NW_015551064.1:561186-568670 GCF_001515605.1 Sinocyclocheilus anshuiensis | reverse complement strand
GGGTGTGAATACTTTCCTTACCCACTGTGTATATATATATATATATATATATATATATATATATACACTGTATATAATTTTTTTATAAAATCTTGAGTAAAACAAGCAGAATATAATGACTAAACCAGCATAGGTTCGTTTTTCCACTTATGAAACTCTAAATTAAAACAGGAGATGACCTGACTCATCTCTTGCTGGTGGGTACTTCCTATCAAAGAACCATCTCAAGAGACATACAGAGTGCCATGGGCCATAATCGCTTCTCTGGTTTCTTGTTCTGTCTCTGGCTTGCTCTCAAGTTCCTTTGAGGTTTCAGACCCCATGGAACTGGCTGAGAGAACAGTCTTTAGAGTGTTTTCTGTCTGTTTTCTGAATCCAAGCTTAAGAAAAAAAAACAAAAAAGAAGATGGACTGTGTCTAACCTCAGTCTCCAAGAAGCGTCTCAAGGCTCTCTTCTTCTTGATGCTCTTCCTCCTCAGTGATATGGCAACAGTCAGACCCACAATGATCACCACAAACAATCCCCCAATAACCCCAGCCGCAATGAGGGGAGTCCTGAGGGAAACACATGGGAGAAAACAAACATTAGCCATGATAAGCAATAACAATAAACTACTAGGTAATTGGTCCTGTGGTAAATTTATTTATTATTTATTTATTAATTTACTAAATTGAACACTTTCATAAAAACTCAACAGACTTATCTTTATAGTTGGATAAAGATAAGAGTATAGAGAGCCACTGACACATACTATAGTAGAACAAAAGCACAGAACAGATCGGTAGAGAAAGTCATTAGAGAAGGGGGCTGAGAATTGCCAATATCCCATAAATGAGCAGGAACCTGAACAAAGCCGTACTCTCACACAGAAAGGAGATATTTGGTTGGATGTATCTGCAAAAAGCCTTTCCAACTGCTGTCATCTTGCATCAGCCTTCTCTGGGCTGTACTGAAAGTGTTCCCTTAGCATTAATGATAGGCCTAATTCAGTTAGCATAGAAGACGGCAGCACTAAATCAGCACCGACTGCAAACAATACACAGCTCATACTGTCCTATTACAGATCCAACTCTTCACACTGCCAATCTTACTATCTAATTGTCTCTGCACCTCTTCATCCTTATTCCTAACATCACATGGATATAAAGTAGAGCTGCCATCGGGAGGGCGGAACAAAAAAATTGTCCCAGGCCCAAGTATAAAGTCTTTATTTTTTGTAGTTTTTCGATGGAAATAAATAAATAAATAAATAAAGATCACAGAATGTGCTCATGTTCTAACTGTGCTATTTTATATTTATTGGTCTAGACAAACATGCATCAGATGGATATCTCTGGCATTTTACATCTCAAAGTTAGATCCAGCATTGCATTTTTTAAAATAGCATATTAAATGCAAAATACAAAACAACTACATTTTATTGCAGCCATGACATTAGTCAGAGTTTAGTGCCTTAAAACAAGGTGTTTGAGTTTAGTCTTCCTTCCTGTGTAAATTTGGAACTGTAAGTTTGTGGAATGGAAATGAAATCCCACTCAATAACGCGAGGACAGTGAAGCATTGCCCAGGCATGACGAGCGATAGACTGCTAGATTATCTCTGGGCGAGATGAGAATCTCTCCAGTTAATTCGATATTGATCTGCAGTCACAATACAAAGCTTATGAGCCACGGAGACCATAGTCGAGTGCATACCATCACCCTCCGAAGCCTATGTGAGTGTATAGATCCCACATGCGTGAGGGAGCTTCTCTCGCACTGACAATGAGCAGGCAATTATGTTGTTGATGCTGCATTGCTGTCAGCACGTAGTGTGGCACTGCCGTATATATTGCAGGGGAAGGGGGGCAGGATGTCTGACATCTTGTTTTATGTAACCTGCCATGTCTTTTCCAAATGTGCAAGAGAGAGTCTGGAGAGAAACATTTAGAACACGCATTACAGAGAGCTTAAACTGGGATTTTTGAAGGTCTGGTGGTGATCCTGATGCCCTAGACAATATAAGACATAACCCACTCATCCCATATCATGTGGAAACCCTTTTTCAAATAGTAGCTAGAAGAAAAAAGAGAGTACATATGTAATTAAAAAATGTAACAAACAATATATACTTTATAATTTTATATATATAAAAAATGTAATATATGAAATAATGTATACATTTTAAATACACTTATAATGTATGGTTATGCAAATATCATTAAATGGTCATTCATGCTTTTCATTGTAAAAACATAATCTTTATCTGACTCTACAGGCTGTTGTGAATGTTGGCTATCACTCGCCTCTCACCTCATCCACACTAGAGATGTTCACCTCTCTCCTGAGCTTGTTTGGTCTCCAAGGAAAGCACTAGTGTTTTATCAGGATTACTCCCTGCAGCCTTTACTGATAGTCTGTCCAAACAACCAGCATACACTCTTGTTCTATAAAACCCTATTAGGACGGGACAAAACTATGTGTGTGTGTAAGCAAATAGTCTTGATATAAAGCATAGTTCACATTACAGCTCATTCTGGCAAAAAATCATTAGAAGTGCTTAATGAAGAACCTCTAAACAAGACTTCATATCCCAGGGAACATAAAACTGTGTGCCCTGTCTCCAAAAAAATAATCTAAAAATATCCAGTCAGATTAAAGCTTGTGAGAAGCTTTTGCCCTAGTTGATTTCAATATGCATGAAGCAATCTGTGAACTGTTCATGGTTGTGACGTCTAAGGCTGAGACAAATGATTTCTAGCTTCAGCTTCCCTGCCCTGCCAGGACTGTGGGTAACATAATGGCAGATCTGAAACAGCAAACACATTTGCTCTGAGCAGTTAATGGTATTTTGTTCCAGCTCTCCCATGAGAGCAAAAGAAAGTGATATCAATTTATCAAATATGCCATGAAGCAAATGTGTGTGCGCGCACACACTCACAGACCTCACAGCAGCACATTAATCACAGAACTGTGGCCTGGTCATTATATAACTTTCCTTTTCCCTATCTTGCATAAATATTAAATGCTCAAACTTTTCAATGTAGTCTTAGACATCGGTTTGTGTACAAAAGCCTTGCAACTGAATCACCAATATGACATAACTGTGTATTTGTGTTTAAGTGCACGTGCGTGTGTGTAGAACTGTGTGGTGTCAAGGATCTCCAGACACAGTGATTTTCTATGGATGCCAGTGTAGCTAGAATCAAGTACTGGACATTGTGCAGAACACCAAAATAGATGCCATGAATAAATGATAGCTTAAGGGAGGACGAGCGAGACAGAAAACAAAGATGAGAGAGAAACTTGTGCCAGAATTCTGACCTTCCAAATCTGATGACAGTGGAAGTCGCTGTGCCTTGGAGAATGTATGTGTAGTATGTGTGTGTGTGTGTGTGTGTGTATGTGAAAGTAATGCTGCTACAAGACATTGTTTCTGGTCTAGTTTAGACTTAAGTAAAATAAACATGATTTTATATTATTTATATATGGTGTTGGAGCCGCAGGTGACCCTAGTTTGAGTCCCGACCCCTCTCTACGCTCCTATTGTTTTCTGTCTGTTCTCTTATTGTCCTGTCCACTAAAGGTGAAAAACACCCAAATATATATAAAAATGTGTGTACTTGTCCATCATGCCAATGCAGTCTTGCAGACGAGGTCCTGTGCATCTGAAACAATAAAGAATACGAATGAACATAAACAGAAAATAAGTAAACATAAAAATACAGCCCCCCCCACACACACACTTACTTAGCTATCTAAATGGGGTCATTCCACAGACTTCTATTGTCTTTATATACAGCTAGTTATAAATTCTATAACTTAACTCTAACAGAAAAACTGCTGTATTTATCACAATTAAAAAAAAAATTGCTGATTTTTTTTAAACTTTTTTAAAAATGTACTTTTTATAGCGTTTGTACAAATGAGGATGTCCCGAAAAGGAGGTTTTGTCAGATTTAGCTCACTTCTAGGTACAAATTTGTCCCGAACATAAGGTTCAGTACATACTGTATATACACAAAAACACATATATAGACAGATGTAAATATATATGTATAAAGTATCATCACTTTTCTGATGTTCAGCCATGAATCACTGTATCAAGGTCTTAAACTAAGAATCAATTAATTGAAAAAGACCATTTGAAAATATTCTTAGAAACAAATCATACAGCATCTAACAGAAACATTCTTGCTATTGAAGTTTAAATTAGAGATGCTGTTTACATCAAAGTGCTCCATCTAAACGCTCTTACTCACAAGATGAGTAAATATTGTCAATCTAATCTAATGACTATCTTTAGGCAACTTAATGATCAAATAAAAAACATTAAAATCCTCTCAATGCTGCTTAATTTTATATAGCCACAATTCATCACAAATCTATCAGTGCTAGACCTATTTTAATAACACTGTCTCTTCTGTCTTTTCCTTGACGTCTGAGTTCCTGCCCTTCCAACCTGATGCTCACAGCTTTGTCGGTTTGTCAGCTCGCTGCTAACGTTTCAAAGCTCCTGGCTGACAGAGATCTCAGATACGACAGTCAGCAGTTGAGGGCTTTCATGTGACACAGGAGGAAGAAAAGTGAATCCATGACTCAGTGTGAAGACTCCTTGAGCAGATAATGTTTTTTTTCTGCAGGAAATCTGAGCCATCTCTCATGTAACCCCATGGGGCTGAGGTTAAGTTGCAGGTGCCCAGCCGGATAAATTCAGAGAGCTTGATGGTTATCATTTAGACTAAAGTTAGATGGCAGAGACGCAGCAAGGGCAAACTCCTTCCTGTAAATTAATGATGCTTTATGCACAGCCAGCTCCGAGGACACAAGGGCTCTAAAAAGAGTCAGTGCGCTGACAAATAGGCTATCTGAACTTCCTGAGGGTAGAACTGACGTCGCAAACAAGCACAGGAAGTAGTTGGACCTCTACAGATATATTTCCCCCCCCACACACACATTGCAAACATTTAACAAACACGTTCATACCCCTGGGTACAGTTGACATGGCAGGGGTGACACTCATTGTTGGCCTCAGCATATTTGAAGATGAAGCTGTTTGCTCCCTGTAGGCCATCAGGGCATTTCTCCACACAGTTGGGTCCGTCTTTAAAGTGAAGACATTTAACACAGTGATCAGGACCCTGCAAGAGAGAAAGAGAAAGAAGAGAAAAGAGACACATAAAATACCAGCAACTACGGATAATAACCATCCCTCACCACACACACAATGACCATAACAATCAGCCGGCGCAGGATTTATAGCGGCAATATGGAGAGAGGAGGCCGAAGAGGGGGAATTGTTAGTTTGGATATCAATATGAGCACCCTTAGAGTCATCCGAGCACCTCATCAAACAGAAAGACAAATAACGCTTCCCGGACAATAGGAAGAGATACTCTGTACTGTTCTATTCAGGGTGGAAAATGCAATTCCCCACGTAACCTTGAGGAACATCTGTATGTGAGTGTATCTGTCTGTGCTCATTGAGACCGAGGTTGATATGTGTTTCTTTCTTTATGAGTGAATCTCTTGTGAGAGATGAATAAATGCCTTGCAGCAATTACAGCTGCTCTTCATTTCATGCTGTAAACCGCCTCTGATGCAATAAAGGCGCAGACGGCACCCAGACATGGACGTGGGAGCCAGGCAGCATGCAACAGACGCCGCTTCAGGTCCACCAACCTACAGTTTCCCATCAGAATTAAAAGGGATACACTATTAGATTATAGATTAGATTTTAATTTTTTAAAGAAATTGATAGTTACATTCTGTAAAGATGCATTAAAGTGACAGTGAAGACATTTATAATGTTACAAAAGATGTCTATTTAAAATAAATAAATGCTACTCTTTTGAACTTTTTATTCAAAGATTCCTTAATGTGTCATGGTCGTTTTGACAGCTTTGCCAGGAATAAATTACATTTTAGAATATATTAAAATAGAAAACAGTTTTAAATTGTAATAATATTATTATTGTTTTATCAAATAAACACTTTAACTGAAAAAAATAAAAAAATAAAATAGATTTATAATAAATAATATAATAAATTATATTATACTTTTTGAAATATAAAAAAGTAAACATTTTATTTCAGCTGGTTGCAGTGTACCTTACTAAAATAACTAAAAGTAAATAAAATAAAATTGATAAATTAAACTGTATATATAAATAAACTATATAGACATAAAGACACATAAAACACAACAAAATTACTAACTTTAACTACAATAATAAAAAAATAAAACAACTATAATATTATAAAAATGATACTAAAATAATACTGATCCTGAACAACATTTTCACTGAATTGACAATAAAAATAAATTTTATAATCATCTTATTTTGAAAAGAAAACTCATACATGTTTAGAACAACATGAGAATGAAGTCAGAAATGTTGTTTTTGGGTGAACTATCCTCATAATTTCTCATCCACCCCTCTACTATTGCTATTAAGTGGCTAAAAACAAAATAAATTAATAAACATTCAAACACAACTACGGCAAATCTCTGAAGACTAGCATGCTGCTCTGTTCAGCATTGCATTATTCATTTTAGATATGAATAAATCTATTGCATTTATTCTACCTTCAAGTCTTTTCAAAATGATTGTACTTATGAGAATAGCATGCATGAACGTCACCAGAATGTCATAATTACCAGTGGGGAAACTCTGGATATTCACTGAGTTTGGGGGCATGTTAATAAAAGAATCCTGGTGGAAGCAAAATAGTAGTGGTCGTAATTGAGTTTTAATTGTGAAAGTTGACTGCACAATTTGGTTTGCATGCACTGTGCTTTGCTATAAAGTTAGCCAGAATATACTACTCATTTAGCTGGTTTGTGAGATGACAGGCTTGTCAACAGAACTACATTTCCCATCATTCTCTTTGGGAGCACAAGAAGAAAAAACACATAACGCATTAATCAGACACCTAATGTGCATAATTTTGTTATATTAGCTCTGAAAAAGCTTACTGTCCTTCTTGATAAGTAAAAATGAGGAAAGAAATACAATGGCTCAGCTCGTCAATTTTATTCCAACATTGAGAGTGCTGAAATCAGGAGTAGTGTGGCACATAGATAAAGGTGGATGTAAAATTCCTCCAAGACTAGGTTAGCTAGAAAGCATAATCACTTTCTCTGTTAATTGTGCTGCTTCTCCAGACACCTGCTGCACACAAATCTCCTTTTCCTCTCCATGCACAAAACACTGTTTGTTTGTGTTGCTTAATTATGCCTTTGTGAAACAGATGTTGCTGATTGTTTCACAGATAGGTTAGAATGCTCAGCAGTTAATCTGTGTTAATAACAACAAACATTTTAACAGCTTAGCTAAGTCTGGCCTACACCTAAAAGGCTTATGGGTGTGTGTTAAAAGTCCTTATTGGAAAAAGTCAGTTCATTTGGTAATCTCTTTTCCTTGTATATTCTCTCGTGGTCTATTTTAGGACCACACACACACACACACACACACACATATATATATATATATATATATATA
>NW_015551064.1:504738-558915 GCF_001515605.1 Sinocyclocheilus anshuiensis | reverse complement strand
TTAGGACCACACACACACACACACACACACACATATATATATATATATATATATATATTTACATTTTTATGGCTGGTAAGCATAATTCTCCCTCAAATTTTAATTACAGTAACTTGTCTGGATGGTAATGTACATTTTTTGCAATTATCATAATTCTAAATTCTCAATATTCTCATTGCTGTAACGCAGTTAGTTTACATAAGACACTAGGGGTGTAACGATACATGTATTTGTCTCGAACCGTCATGGTATGGGCATCACACTTCATGCATACAACACTAACCGTCACAACAGGAAAGAGCAGAAGAAGAGATGATCTGTAAAGAGAAGAACATACTGTACCAGGCAGATCAAGCTCACTGTTCTTGTTGCTTGAAATAGGAAGACAAATATGTGGGGGTTTATATAAATGTATCTCTGAGGGAAATTGACCATCTTCAGAAATGTTTCGATGGCATTTTCTTTTCCTCTTACCTCCATATAATGCATATTAAAGTAGTGTTTGTAAGCGCAGCTGCTTTGTTTACAGAGGTAACCAAGGAAGCTCTATATCGCTGCTGTTCCATAAGCGCCACCTGATGTCAGAAAATAAATCTGCTTTTTCATTCAGTCCATCTGCTGTTTTTGTTTTGTGCAGGTGTCTTGTGTAGCATAATTTCACAAATCTAAAGTCAGGCAATTCAGTTTTTGCTTTAAATCTTGAAATTATACAATCTAATTCAAATCAAAAACAACTGCTCATGCTGCATGCATGTAGCACTACTGTCTGTTCAAAATTATTGAAAAAATAAATGTTCTGTTGTACTAAACGAGAATCAAACTGTGACCCCACATTTTTATATAACTGTAATGAGAATTGCAAAGACATTTGTTTAAGTGTTATAAAATAATGTATTTAGTAATATAATATTAATATTTATAATATTATAATATTTCACAGTGTGGAATTATTTTTATTATTATATATATATAGTTTATATTTGACAACAAAATGGTGGCACATTGACTGAACCACTTGAACAGATGAAATGACTGAACAGATAACAGGCTGTAATCAAGCAATATCCGCATGAAGAAGAGTATATTTGTTATCTAAATTTCCAGGCACAGGCACAGGCAAAAAAAAAACAAAACAAAACAATTCTGGACATGCACACAGTTTTATAGAGTTTGTTTCTGTCTATGTTTGTGCTGATATGGGTCTCGGAGGGCTCATAATCGTGTCATTTGCGAGACCTTTCTGTTTGACTCAAGCAGACAACAGCCCGAGGCCTCAGAGCATTAGAGACGGATCGCCTAAATCCTCTTTCGGCAACACACATAAGCACACGGCCGTATGCACCTTGTCATGTAGTCATCAATTTCAACCAAAGTGCTTGAGGCTGTTTTGAAAAAGGGGCAGTGCTGAGCACACATCCCATCTGTGGTAATGTCTCTCTAACCTAATCAGATTCATGGACATCCAAACAGCTTATTCATCCCACTCTCAGGTGTCTCCTATGGGGCAGGACTCTCTGTAAACACTTGCCAAGATTAGGCAACTTAATCTACTTTCTCACTAAATTAACAAGAAGCAAAATCGATCCCACAGCAGCAAAAGTACACTTCAACAAGGGATTCAATTAATCATTGGACCAAGCCAATCGAAGGAAGTGTCTGCCGTTCAGCTCTGTTTGTGCTTTAAGCTAATAGATATTGAAAGAGATTGCACTGAAATGAACAATTACCAAGCTCCAAATGCAAGAAAAATCAGCTTTGGTGAGTGAACTTGCAAAATCTCAGTATAATAACAACTCTTACTGATATGAAAGAATCAAATCAAAAAGATTCAAATGGTCTATCCAAAAAAAAGCTCTTTTCTTTTCTGCTACAACAGATATTTTTAAATTAATCCACCACAATATAATGTTAAAAAAAATGTAAGGAACAAAATATTACAGGCTCAACAGTTTTGTTTAGTTGCATTAACAGAGAGACTGTCCTGTAGTGATGGGTCGTTCTTGAACGATTCGTTAATTTTGAACGAATCTTTAATATGACTCAGGAAGAACGAGTCGTCTCAGGGAGTGATTCGTTCAGTCGCGCATGCACAACATCCTATAGGTTCTGTACTGGAATTAGTCAAGTAGTTCACCTGTTTCGAGTCTTCGGGTTTTTCGAGTCGTTCGTTCATCACGTGACAGTCCCATAAGCTTAACCAATGCAGTCTGAGCCAGAAAGAGAATTGATTAGTTAATCTCTTGAGTCTCTGGGTTTTTCGAGACGTTCGTTCATCACGTGACAGACCAATAAGCTTAACCTATGCAGTCTGAGCCGGAAAGAGACTTAATAATAATAACCAACTATTTATTACCTTTGTTACAACATTCAGTGTTATGGAAAAGAACCATCATGACAGAAATTCACACATTTATAAACTGTAAAAAGTAAAAAGCTACAATTTGAGACCAGAAACGCATCACGTAACTGTAATAGTAATTAGTAATTAGTAAATTACTAATTATAATAATGATTATGATAATAATAATATGCACCCGTTTGTAAGGAAGCTTGTAAATTAACTAATTTCTCTATCCAATGCTGTCACGTCACGTGACAAAAGAACGAACGATTCGAAAGACTCGAGAGATGAACTAATCAATTTTCTAATCAAGTCAAACCCGAAGACTTGTCAGATAAGAGGTGAGGTGAGCTAATCATAGACTGAAGACCCAGGTAAACAATGAATTAATCTTTTCTGTTTCTTATAGCAGTATAGTTTTGTATGGTTTGTGATGAACGTTTGTGTAAGTAGTAGACGTGTTAGGGAAGTAACACGTAATATTTTAATTATATTTTGCTAAAATGAACGAAATGAACGAAATGACTCGAAAAAAGATTCGTTCATTTTGCTGAACGAGACTCCAAGGTCCGAGTCGATAAAATGATCTGAACTTCCCTTCACTACTGTCCTGAATATGGTGCTGTGACTGACACAATGGCCATTTTGCCTTAAATATTAAATATTCAGTTAAATTTAATTAAATTAAATGAATCAGCTAACTAATTAATTTGCTATAAGAACAACAAATATAGATTTGAAAAAAAAAATGCAAAATACAGTTGGCTAGTAAAACAATTTACGGTCGGCCAATTACCTAAACTCACTTGCAACTTGCCTTTAACATGTCTTTGTCTGTGACTAAGTCTTGTGAAAAGGACACTGTTAAATATGACAGAAATTTGAAATGTAAAAATGAAAAAATATTTAAAAATATTTTTTATCAAATTGATCAGATTATTCTTATAATTCAGAAGTCTACACTACCATTCAAAAGTTTTAGGTTGGTAAGGTTTTTTTTTACATATATTTTTAAGAAACATTTCTTATTACCATCAATCTTGAAAACTTTATATTTTTGTGGAAACTGTGATACATTTTTTCAGGATTATTTGATCAATAGAATAATTAGAATTAGAATTAGATAGAATTAAATCAATAGAATTAGATTCATATAGACAGCATTGATTTGTATTCTTTTGTAACAATGAATGTCTTTACTGTCACTTATGATCAATTTAATGTGTCTTTGCTGAATAAAAGTATTTAAAAAAAATGTACTGACCCCAAACTTTTGAACAGTATAAATATCATGGCACTCTATTATAGTCCCACAGTACTGAATGATACCACATTCATATGTCCAAAACACCATGGTACAGTTTTGTTAGTTTGGTTGTTCTGAAAGACTGATATTATAGGCTTATTGTTTTGTAAGTGTAGCATGGTAGAAATGAGACTGAACTCACAGGCCCAGTGCAGGTAAGACCGTCGTCATCCGCCACCTCACACTGTGCATCACACTCCAGGCACACTGAACCATTTGCAAACTCACGTACATCCCTATAAAACAGAAAGAAAGGGAAAAAAGACAAACATGAGGTAACATAACACACTACAATGACATATAATGACCACTTCAGAACACTCAAGGTTCAGATGGGAAAAAACAGCATGTCATTTTTCAAAGTTCTTCCAGGAATTCCTACTCAAGGATCTATACTATTCAATTAAAGTGACGTGACGTGTAGCCAAGTATGGTGTCCCATACTCGGAATTTGTGCTCTGCATTTTACCCATCCAAGTGCACACACACACAGCAGTGAGTAGTGAACAAACACGCACACACACACATACTGTGAACACACACCCGGGTCAGTTGGCAGCAATGTGCTGTGGCACCCAGAGAGCAGTTGGGGGTTCGGTACCTTGCTCAAGGGTCTCACCTCAGTCGTGGTATTGAGGGTTGAAGAGAGTGGTCATTCACTCCCCCCACCTACATTACCTGCCGGACCTGAGACTCAAACCTTCGACCTTTGGGTTACAAGTTCGACTCTTTAACCATTAGGCCACGACTGCCCCAAAACCTTGTTTCTGCCCGGGCTAGCCTTTTACTAGCCTTTTAAAGACAAGACAACTTTCCATTTTCAGACCAGATATTGTAGCTCATTAAATACACTTCAGATTTCAGGACCTGAATGAGGAAAGTCTGCATCACAGGCAGTAAAAGAAGAGCCATCAAACACAAGACGGGTAGATTGTGAAAGTGCAGCCGCAGAGAATTCAGCGCCTGAGGCACTGCAAGGCCGTAGGGAGGCAACAGTGGAATCTAACACATCCGCCGGGTGTATACAGCACTTCTCAAATGGCTGCCACAGCTGGCAAACACAGTTACTATTGACCAAAAGCAAACAGTCAGCCTTCACCACCGATCGAGGTGACAATTCATCAAGCACATTCAGGGACACCTCAAAGCACCACAGTGAGGAAATCAGCCAGGGACCTCTGAAACAAATGATCACAAAATGGTTCAATACGGGTAAACACAGTCGCTTCCCAGTCCCATCACTCCTCTGAAGATGGTAGTGACATTTTAGAAGCTGACATCCATTGGTGTGACAAGCGGAGGATGGTGGCTCAGCGAGAGAGAAAAATATGTATAGCAAAGGCGAGTTTTTTTTTATTACTATTGATGTGTTACCTCATTGAGTGCTAAATTAAATGGCAATTAATTATTCTTTATCTAAAAGGCACAGCACATTTTGAATAGACTGTGAGGAAAGCTTTTTGAAGACCCTCTTATTATTAAATGACTTTTCTTTTTCCCTTACGTAAACATTAACTTCACAGGCTCCGTGATGTTTGCATGTTCGTCATCAAATGTGATGCATTCATGATTGGATCATAAAGCCATTTGGACTCTATTTACCTGTATGAAGCACTAACCACAAAACTGCACAACAAAAACTGTCATAATCTTTTTCAACAACTTTCAGATAGAGCTCAAACATATCATGTTTTTTTTTTTCTGGTTGTTTGTTCCCAAATACAGAGTGAATCATCTTGAGTGAACAGCAAGTGTGATCGCAGAGGTCGACAAACAGTGGAGAAACAGAGAAAACACAGACTCTAAGATCACCCTGCAAAAACAGATATATACACACATACACACACACACACACACACACACACACAACAGCAGCACAGATATTGAGGCACTGGGTGAATCGTGTGGGACGGGTGAGTAGGCAGACGTGACAGTGCGAGACAGTGAAGCGTCTGTGGCCGTGCCGTACCTCTCCAAACCCGCCTCCCGCTTCTCGACCACATAGGGCCTGGTGAGCAGCTTGGGCCTAGAGCTGGCCAGTCTGCAAGGCAAAAGAATCATGTGGGACCATCGCAGGGTGTACGATCCCTGGTTCTGATTCACTATCAACCAACATGGATATGGCATACATATAAAATACAGGCTCCCATCCATGTTTGGCTAAAGTTAAAACACACAGAGGACAAGCTTCTGATTTAAACAGGTAGATGCTGTTGTTTTAGAATGTGAAAATGGATGCCGCTTGTTTTAGCTCTGGGCAAAAGAGAAAATAAATTTCGCTGCTTCGCTCAGTCAAATCAATCAAAAGCTGATATTGGTCTTTCCCTTCGAGCAGTGCGTAAGCACACAACAAATAAAGAGGGAACTCAAAACCAATCTGTAAAGTACCTTCTTCACTGCACTGATCAATACCTTTAGTGTTTACTTATTCCAATTCTGTAAACCAACAGAAAGAGCTTATCAATGCCAAACCATTTTTTGTGGAATTAGACAAACAATCGCTACCAAAATGAATTTTCATGCTGGTTTGATACTGGTTGATTTTCTGGTAAAGATGGAAGCCTTGCTGGTTGAGCTAGTTAAGTAGCCTGTCAGGAACATCAGCACACCAGCATCCAAAACACAACTTTTTAAACAAAACATCAATTTTTGAATCTACAGCACCTCGGAAAACAAAATAATAAGTTTCATCCTGGGTTGTTTAGGAATTTATGATGAGATAAAGACACCGGGTACCATAAAATATCACAAAGATAATACATGAATAAATAAACTGTCAATATATTACTGGCTGCTCACGAAACAAGAAAGGACAACAAGAAAAGACACAGACTTCCAAAATATGTTTTCTAGAGTGTTTCGGCACACTTGACAATTTCCTGTGCCCTACATAATCCACACACACTACTTTCAAGTGTGTTTAGTCAAACACTTTATATCTACACTATTTGTGCTTTTTTAAATGCCTCTAAAGGGATAGCTCACCATTTAAAGTTAAAATTCTGTCATTTATTCACCCTCATGTCATTCCAAACCTGTATGACTTTATTTTCTTCAAAAAAATAAGATATTTTTGAAGAATGTTTCAACTGTTTTTGTCCATTCAATGAAATTCAGTGGGGTTCAAAACAACACTGGACCACATTGTCTTTCATTGCATGGACAAAAAAAGCAATGAGACATTTTTCAAAACGAAAGTCATACAGGTTTGGAATGACATGAAGGTGAGTAAATGATTACAGAAATAACATTTTTGGGTGAACTATACCTTTAAAGTTTAGATGACATTATTTTATATTTGTCACAGAACCAGTCTATGAAACATAAGGTATGAAAATCCATCATAAAAATAGTAGTAAATTGTTTAAACATTTATTAAGCATAAATTAATGTCATGAAGAATTATGTTATAAAACCACTTATTGTGTGGAAATTATTTTTTTCCCCCCAAAGAAATGATGACATTATGATACATGTGTCTACTGTTGGACACTGCTAGTAGACACATTAAATAAACTAGTGAAAGTTTTAAGAGTCCACAAGGTCAAAAGTGCCCACAGTTGAAGAAACACTTGTACGTGTGCATGTCTGTTTATCTGGCCTAAATCTTTGTGCCTTTGTGACAACAAAACCAAGGCTTTACTCAGTTCTTCATTCTGGCACAGTGCTCCACACACCACTGTGTTATTTGTTATTGTTTGTCTAGAGGATAGAGACATGAATCTTGGTGAAATCCCTGGAGAAAAGAGCTAGCTATAATTCAATGTTAGGAATACACGTTTTCTACAAGCAAACATTAATAAACAATGTCGTGAAGCGTATGCAAATAATCCTACAACATAGCTTGGGCGCACCTGTGATACTTGAGATTTGTAGATTTATGTAGTGAAACTCCTGCACAAATAAAATGTTGTGGAGTTATATTTGTTATATCTGTGGGAATGTGATGTTTAACAACTTACCCTTCATGCAGGTTGCAGGATTCCACACAGGTACGTCCCCTGCTAAAGAACCGACAGGACAAGCACTGGTCAGGCCCCGGACCCCAGCAGCCAGCATCAGAGCACAGCGGATCACATATCATACGATCCAAAACTGCAAACAATATGCTGATTATTAATACAAGAGTGTAACTAACTTCCTCCTACATTTACATACATTGCTAATTTTACATTTATATAATTTATAATTTCAAATTAATGCCATTTGTTTGAACTTTCTACTCATCAGAAATTCTTGTAAAAAATGTATTAGTTTCCACACAAATACTAATTAAGAATATTAAAATGATTTCTAAAGGATCCCTTAAGACAAGACTACTAGCTGCAGAAAATTCATAGATATAAATTGCATTTTAAAATATATTAAAATAAAAATTAGGGATGCACCGATACCGATACTGGTACCCGATCGGGCCCGATACTGGTCTCCTGTACTCGTACTCGTACTCGTTAAAATGCCCCGATACCAAACGCCGATACCACACAGCATGTGATAAGCGCCATATTCAAACAAAGAAACACCAACAACAGAACAACAGACAGCAGAAAGGAGTTAAGGATGTCTACTACGAAGTATATGTATGCAATGAATATAATGTTAAACAATCAGTATTAATGCCTGTATAGCTGATGTGCGCGAGCTGATAAACAAAGCACGCTGAGTGGATTGAGCGTGCGGCGGCGCAGATGCGTGAGCTTGTCGAGTGAATATATCTTTCTCACAGACATCACTGGAAAGTTTGTAGTTCGGTCGGATATGTCAAAAACAAGTAAGTAAAACAATGCACAAGTTACTTAAGGGTATAGAGAGAGAGAGAGAAAGAGCGCGCACTTCTGTTGTGTGATCTTTGATGTTCACTCACTTAGCACACGCATCATTTGGATTAAAACTAAATCGTAAAAATAAAACCATTCATAGGGGCATTCACTATAAACATCATTTATTTTCAACCTTAGGCATCCTTTTGGTTTCTGTACCCAATATGTAAAAAATGTACAAATGCAATAAAAATATCGGTATCGGTACTCGGTATTGGCAAGTACAAAAAAATAAAAGTATCGGTATCGGGCGAGTACTGGAAAAAGTGGTATCGGTGCATCCCTAATAAAAATTAAAAACAAGTTATTTAAAATTTTTAACCATATTTTGATCAAATAAATGCAGCATTGGTGAACATAGAGAGCCTTTAAAAATAATTTTAAAACATTAAAAACATTTTAAAAATCCTACCAACCCCAAACTTTTCAGTGTGTACAGAATTGAATGTAATTTTAATATAATAATTTTTATACATTTTTATATTTATGGCAATAGATGACATACAGTACTAATATCATTTTAGAATAAAATGTAGAATTTACGTTTGCTTAAATTATGCAAATTATGCAAGAAATTGTTTTTTTTTCTTTTCTTCTTTATTGATTCTAAACCAACTGTTTCAAGGTGTCACAATGAAAAACTAATTTCTGTCCGTAGCTGCATTTCGATCTATTACAAATTTGTCTCAGAATGGTGCTGTCAGTCCACCCCTGGGAAACATCCAGTTGATAGAGGGAAAAGATTCTTGTAAAACCGCGATTGAACACAATGCACACGCCATCTGTTACTTGTCCGGTCATGGATGTATTATGCTTGTATATGAACCGCTGTATTTCAATTTGAAATGAGGACAGAATAGTCCAGGCGCCCACCCACTGAGGCACTGGATTTTGCAGCAGGTGGGAGAGTGTTGTTACGAATGGATTGGTGTGTTGCTAGGGAAACGGCATATCACTCGTTCGTGTGCGCGTGTATAGGTCTTTCCCTTTGTTTTTCTTTGCCTCTCCCTCTTTCGCTCTAATTGATTACAGGTGGAGCTGATGAGGAGGACTGAACTGGTTGGAGACAGGAAGGATTGCCACAGTACTTAAGCCATCTGGTGGGAGGAATTGTTGGCTCCCTGCTCTATTGGTGGCTACTGTTGTACCCGCTGTGTGACGTGTGTTGGTGAAAGGATTTGTTGTTAACCACTGAATTAAGTAACAGTTTAGTTGTATTTTAAGTTTGTTACGTTGGGTCGCTTACTTCCTGCACCTTGTTTAAGTGGAGCTTGGTAGGGAGGTGGGTGCCTGTTTGTTTTGTTTGTTTTCTCCTGTGCTAATTGATTACAGGTGGAGCTGATTAGGAGGACTGAACTGGTTGGAGACAGGAAGGATTGCCGCAGTACTTAAGTTAACTTTTATTGTTAATAACTTACTTTTATTTGCACTTTAAGTGTTTTGTGGTTGACAAATTTAAAGAATGAGAGCGGGGACCCCAGGGATCTTTCCTAGATGGATCCCTGTTAACTGTTATGGACCAATTTATTTCTCTTTGAGTAGGGATTTAACTCGCTGTTCGTAACAAATGGGGGCTCGTCCGGGATGTTTTTTTCCCCTCTTCTGTTATGTTAACTTGTTTTGATTTAACAAGTGGAAGTTTGTCCGCCTAGTTGACTTATCTGGTTTGTTTTGAACGAGTTTTATTGTTAACGAATGTCTAAAATGTACCATTTTTGGTTTCTCTTCAGTGGGTGACAATTGTTATTTTTCTTGTTGTTGTTGTTAAGAAGGTAAAAAGCATTGAGTGAATATGGAGCTAGATATTGGAGCATTTGTTTCTAAACCTAGTACACAGCAATTTGATGCGTTTCGTAAGAAAGACCTTTTGCAAATTGTTGAAATTTTGAATATTTCTGTATCAAGTTCTGCAGCTAAGAAAGTAATTAAAGTTGAAGTGTATGCTGAACTTGTCGAAAAAGGGTTACTGTCTGCAGAAACCGATTTAGAGGGTGATGAGGAAAAAAGTGATGGATTAGAGATGGGTGGAACAATTGATTTTCCCTCATCTAAATCAGACCCTTTGCTGCTTTTTAAATTAAAAGAGCTAGAATTGCATATTAAACGACAGGAGCACGAGAATCGTATATTACATTTGCGTGAACTTGAAATGCTTCATGACGAGAAAGACAAAGAAAGGGAGCATGCACGAATCGCTATTTCACCTGCTGTAACTTCTATGCATGTAAGTGTGCCTCAAACTGATCAGCCTGTAGAGAATGTTATACATAGGCCTGCTGCTGTAATGACATTTGATCCTAGTAAGCATATTAAGCTTGTACCACCGTTTCGTGAGTCAGAAGTTGACGCTTGCTTTATTGCATTTCAGTGAATTGCAACTAAGCTTAATTGGCCAAGAGATATGTGGGCGTTAATGTTGCAGTGCAGTCTAGTGGGTAAGGCACAAGAAGTATGTTCTGCTTTACCCATCGAAGACTCTCTTAATTATGACGTGGTAAAAGTGGCTGTTTTGAGGGTTTATGAACTTGTTCCTGAAGCATACAGACAGAAGTTTCGTAGTTACATCAAATCAACGAAGCAAACGTTTGTGGGTTTTGCACGTGATAAAAAATTGTTAGAAAAATGGTGTGCGGCATCTAAAACGACTACGTTTGATCAGTTGCAAGAACTGTTTTTGTTGGAGGACTTCAAGAACTGTTTGTCAGATAACTTAATAACTTACCTTAATGGGCAAAAAGTGAGTTCCCTTTCAGCTGCGGCAGTGTTAGCAGATGAATATATGCTTACTCATAAGACTGCCTTTTCTTCTGCTACTGATCAGAATTATGGTATGTCGGTGTTTTCGAATACTGAGAAACCTTTTTCACGTTCTATGAAACCAGTAGCATGCTCTACAGAGCAACGTAAGGAACAGGGTAAGAGCTCTGAGAATAAAAGTTTGTTTTTATTGCTTAGACCCTGGTCATCTGATTGCTTACCGCAAAACTTGGAAGAAGAACATCGCAGGGAAACCTAAAAGTGTGGCTAATGTTGTATCTGAACCGATGGTTAATGTTGAGAACCAGAGTTCATGGTGCTGAAGTTCAAGGTGTTGTTGGATTCCCTTTAAAATCTTAAATGATTCCCTTTGAGCTAAATTGACCTGTTTCCCTTACAATAGTGATACAAACTTGTGGTTTGCATCTTTTTGGTGTGGAGGTGTTACGAATGGATTCGTGTGCTGCTAGGGAAACGGCATATCACTCTTTCGTGTGTGCGTGTATAGGTCTTTCCCTGTGTTTTTCTTTGTCTCTCCCTCTTTCGCGCTAATTGACTACAGGTGGAGCTGATTAGGAGGACTGAACTGGTTGGAGACAGGAAGGATTGCCGCAGTACTTAAGCCATCCGGTGGAAGGAATAGTTGGCTTCCCGCTCTCTTGGTGGCTACTGTTGTACCCGCTGTGTGACGTGTGTTGGTGAAAGGATTTGTTGTTAACCACTGAATTAAGTAACTGTTTAGTTGTATTTTATGTCTGTTACGTTGGGTTGCTTACTTCCTGCACCTTGTTTAAGTGGAGCTTGGTAGGGAGGTGGGTGCCTGTTTGTTTTGTTTGTTTTTTCCTGTTTATGTTAGTAGGGTGGTAAGAACTTGTATTTTATTTGTTATCTGATTTCTAGGTTAGTTTGTTTAGTAGTAGTTTTGTTTATTGTAATTTACTTTGGCAAATTGCCTCTCCCGAAGTTTATGATGCTCCTTTGTTTCTTTTGTTAATAAACTTACTTTTATTTGCACTTTAAGTGTTTTGTGGTTGACAAATTTAAAGAATGAGAGCGGGGACCCCAGGGATCTTTCCTAGATGGATCCCTGTTAACTGTTATGGACCAATTTATTTCTCTTTGAGTAGGGATTTAACTCGCTGTTCGTAACAGTGTTTTAAAAAAATACTGCTGACACAACTTCAGCATGTCTCACAGACGTCCTCCTCAACAGACAAACTTCTGAAACTAATAATGAGAATTTCATCATCAAAGAGTATAGAGAGGGTCAAATGTAAGCAAACTTGTGAGCATGTGAACAAAAAGTCAGATGTTCGTTCTTCCATTGAAGCTCAGGATGCTCTTTGGAACAACTCAAATCATGCTGGATTTTACAGCAAGAACTCATGGAGTTTATGCTGTTTAAGTGCTGCTGACATTAAAGAAAAATGGTAACAAATCAAATACTAGAAATTTCAACATTAAACTTTTACTGCTAATATAACATGTAGGAGAATTAATATAAAATAATACAAATTATGGGATTTTTAAATATAATGAAATAACTTTAATACAACACTTTTTTTTCTTGAAATATAAGTCCTATTTATTTAAATTATATATATTTTAAATGTTTTAAAATAGCTTTATTTACTTTTTTTAATTAATCAAATTGACCATAATTTTAAAACATCCTAAACAACAAAAGACTAAACTGTAGACAAATCAATACTAAACATCTCGACATTCACATTTTTAAATTAAACTTGTCACTCAAACCGTTATGCTGCTAATATAATATATGAAAAAAAATAAAAACATCCATAATGTAGCATTTTATTTTGAGGACTAATTCTCTGGGGAGAGTTTTATTTTACTGTAAGCACTGCTGAATGAATGAGCAATAACATGTAAAAGTACTCCAGAGAGCACTATACAAAAATCTCAGCATTTCTCAGGGAACAACATGTTCTAGTTCAAGGACCAACTAGGTGCTTAGAGCAGGTATCCAACAGCATGAGGAGCGACACAGAGAAGTGGGAAGCCCTTTCAGCTGTACGTTTGTGGCAGATGGATCAAAAAGATGCAAACTTCAAAGTTTTAACCTGGTTGAAAACACACAAGTTGTGTTGACGTCAAAAGCAGTGCTGGGTTGGTTTCCAGGGAGATAGGTTAGAGCCAGGGGGATCGCTAAGCCCTACAAAAGGCTACGGTTGCCGCGAGACATTAATGATTGCTGTCACATCACAACATCCTGTGCAATGAAAAAGAAGGGGAAAAACAGCTTTTTAGATAGTCATAAACATCACTCAGCAGCGAGAAAAGAGTTTTTAAAGACAGAGGTGAAAGTAAATTCCCTGTGGTGATTACAGCTTCTCCTAGAAAAAAATCACCTGAAATGCCAGAAATTGTTGCAGGGTCACCCTGCAATTAATTCCCTGTGATCCTTTATGAATGACTTAACGTTTGCAGAGAATGGGTAATTAGACCTGAAGCTTTTTTCAGGCTTATGGTAACATCGTTCCACATTTCTTCAAGTCTTTAACAAAAAAAACCCCTCAAATAACTCTGTGTTCTGGATCTCGGGGTGATTTTGAAGGGTAAAAAGGGAGTACGTAGTAGTGGGCTTGGATCTGTACTTGTCTTTCACAGCAAAGTGAGACTCTGATCATCTGACACCTCTTGACCCCCTCCATCTGTGGAGGAACCCTGGGCCCTCATGACCCCCGCTAGGCTCAGTGAGGTGCACTGACCCAGGCAGAACAACAGGTATGAGGGAGCTGCACCAGCACCTTACAAAGTGACCGAGTTTACTGCCTCAAAATCAGCGAGCTCTGCATGAGATGTCGTGAACTCTCACTGTGGTTCGGGTGAACCAGGATAAACAGCAGCTGGGAGGCTGAAAATGATTCTAGCCTCAAGTCATCTTCTCACAGATGCTGTGAATAACTGCTTTTTTAAATTATATTTTTATGTAAGACACCCCACTTAGTAGGCATTTCTTGACCAGACCTCAAGTCAAACATCTTGCTATGCTGGGCTTTGACTAATTTATTTAAAAGCCGAATGGATAGCTACAATAAAACAGAGCGATGGACTCACTGCATTCCTTGGGGTCGCGGTTGTTGCGGATCAGGGCCTTCTGGGTGCTGGTGCGGAAGAGTCGCGTCCAGTTGACGGTGTTGTAGTAGCAGAGTTGACTGTTGTTGGTGACGTACACGTTTCCAGCACTGATCTCACCCAGAGACTGCAGCTTCAGTGAGGAAATCCACTGCTGCTTTAGCACCAGAAGAGAGATGCCACTGAACACAAGAGAAAAAAGGAGAGGTTACGGTTTACATTTTAAAGAGGGGTTAATTTAATTATGAAATGTCATAATTAATTAAATGCACAATATTTAATCAATTTGATTTTAGCAAATGGCTGCAATATAACAGAGTGAAAAATTGAAGGGGGTCTGAATACTTTCCGTACCCACTGTATATCAATTTTATGATAAGTCCACAATTCTTTATTTTTATTACGAATACTATACAATTGCAACCAGAATAATTAAACCCCCCACTGACTGTAATAATTTGAAAATGTAAGCTTTTCTGAAGATTCAGATAAAAAAAAAATGCATTAGTGGAATTTTGATAATGTCAATATATAATGTAACAATTTTTGTTATAGGATTTTTCTGTAATAGAGCTATGTCATAATTATTCAACCCTTATTCAACCCCCTGTTTTTAAGTAAATTTATTTGTATGGGAGGGTACAAAATTGTTTTTGATAATGTCAATATATAATGTAACAATTTTTGTTATAGGATTTTTCTGTAATAGAGCTATGTCATAATTATTCAACCCTTATTCAACCCCCTGTTTTGAAGTAAATTTATTTGTATGGGAGGGTACAAAAGTGTGTTAAAACACAATTAAGCCTTTAGAAACTGTATAACAAAACTGAATTTGCTAGAGCTGTTACATATACAGTACAAGTTTAGCTAGTGCTAAAGTTGAGTAGAAAATATGGCCAACCAAAAGAACTCTTAAAAAAAGCTATAGAGAACAAATTGTTTTATTACATTAGAAAGTCGATGGTTACAAGAAGATTTTCGGCTACAAGGTGATTTTCAAGATACTAAAAGTTCCTAGAGGCACAGCTGGCAGCCTTATTAATAAGTTTAAAATATGCTATACCAGAAAACCATTGAGGGCGTTGAAAAAAATATATATATGATAAAATGTTTGATCAGAGCAACTGAGAAAAACTCTCGATTTACTGCCAGTGACTTGCAAGATGACCTGATAGAAAAAAAACTAGACAAGCATGGCCTTCATGTCGGACACTGAAAGCAACTCTTGACCAAGAAGATCACAACTTAAACACCACACAATTTGGATATGCCTGTGGAGTTCTGGAATTATATTTTATTGAGTGACGTGACCAAACTGGAACTTTTTGAACCCATGGATCAAGGGTATGTCTCAAGCTGGACTAGTCTTATTATGGGGTTGCTTTGCTGTTACAGAAAGTGGAAATCTTGACTGTATGAAGGACATCATAGATTCGTTGAAGTATCAGGCCATTTTGCCAAAGATTGTGATGCCTTCAGTGCATAGACTGAAGCTTGATGATCATTAGAGTTTCCAGCAGGACAGCCATCCCAACGTATACATCCAAATCTACTTAAGATTGTTTCAGGGATCAGTCGTAGAACGTCCTTGAGTGGCCTGTTCAGTCTTCAGATTTAAATTTCATTGAAAATATTTGGTGGAATTTGAAGAAAGCAGTGACAACATGAAAACCAAAGATTATCAGTGATCTGGAAGCTTTTTCAACTGAGGAATGGGACAAGATTCTAGTAGAAGGGTCTCAGAAGCTTGTAAGCATTTAGAGTCAAAGTTTATTAGAGGTTAGGCCTATAAAGAAAAAAAAAAGATTCTCTACAAAATTTAACTCTTGAGGATTGTGCATGAATGTTTAGAGCCATAATTTTCAACATTCAAAACAACAAAGAAATCCAAACTTTGTTTAGCCTGAAGATTTTGAGACACAACAGACAAAAAAAAGCACAAAGATCAGAATGAATAAGAATGAAACAAAATAATGAGATCTGACACAAAGAAAGCTACAATGATGGCTTCATGAACAAAAGACATGAGCGAATTGTCAGTATGAGAGATGCTGTTGCATTTCTAAAGCAAGTGTTTAGCTTGCGTCCCTCATCTAGCGTCGCTGAGGATCTCCCACTTCAGATGGGATGAAGAGATCGGTTAATGCCGAGGTGTAATCACAACTGTGTTTTTTAATCACAGGCAGGCGTGCTGAAGAGCACATCAAAGGGGCTATGAGACGGCCTTCAGCGGAGAGTCAGAGAGTGGCAGCAGAACGTGCAGGTGCACTTAGACACTGACATCGCTCTCATCTCGTTGATCTGCCTCTTAGAGACTTCTGTTTTTCCTCTTTCTCTCTACCTTTCTCTCTCTGTGTTTCGGGCAGAAAGCCAGTGCCAGACACATCAGACACAGAGCACATCATGTGGCAGATGGTAATTGGTACAGTACAGCTTTCAAAAAAAGGACCCCACAAATGTTAAAACAGCCTGGCGGATCTGTGCTCCCGCTCTCTTCTGTCTCTCCTGACTCTTTAACTCTAAGCAAATGGGTGTTGCACTGTGTGAATACAGCTTTTCATTCATACTCTTTGAACTCTTGGCAAGAAAGCCCGGGCCTCTTTAGAAAACACAAAAGAGGGGATTCACTAAGAATTAATTATGCTGTTTATTTGCACATGCTGTCTGCACTGTTTTAACCCAATTCACTAAAAGAATGAAGCAAATGAGGAAATACTAGATACTAATATTAGAATAGAAATTGAACAAAATTTGTCACAAATTTAGTGCTGAACCCAAACCAGCCAACTTATGAAAAACTGTTGATAACACATAAGTTATATCTTTGCATGTTCCCTGTTACACAATTATTGTAAAATGCATTTCTCTTTTGCAGCACATTTCCAAATAAATAGCCTTTAAGACCCGTTCAAACTAAGGACAATAATTATAATGATAAATTAAACTATAATGTTCTAATAATTGACAGAGAGGAACAATATCATTGGAATAATTTTCAGGACATTTTTATTTTTTATCTGATGGACAATAAAAAACATTAACCAATCAAAATCCACCTGATGTTAAAGAGATTGAGCATTTAAAGTGGCAGATGACAAAACTTCAGTGCGCACTTATAATAAACAACTTTATCGTCTGCTGTGGGTGCTAATATTTATCATTATAGTTATATTTATAGTTATTGTTCTTGGTGTGTACTGGCCTTTAGACAGCAGCAGACCTTGGTCGGACTGATATAATACAATATGAATATATGTGCTGAAATATGGAGTTGTAAATATCATAATTAGATTTGCAAGAACATGAATGACCAGGTGTATTCACAAGTAAGAAACTCAGAATTCTAGATGATACACGAGTTGCAGAATTGTGACTTTGGAAGGAGCGTGTCAATGTGACACATTGCGGAAAAACTGATCTATAATATACAGATAATAATGTAATGAAGTATAATGGGTGATTTTGCAAGTTATTTTAATTTTACTTATTAAATATTTACATTTTATGCATTTCAATTATTTTAAAGGTTTGATTACAGAACCACAGAAAGACAACAAGTGTAAAGTGAACCACTCACATTTCATAGTTCACAAACAGTTACTTCTCGTGTATAAATAAGTGATGGAAATTAATAATTTTCACAATAAAACTATTATGTCTCCGACTTTTATTCATTACATTGTAATAATGAATGCCTGACTCTGAGTTTACCAGGTGCACCTGAAGGCAGTAATAGACCTGTGGAAGTATGAGAAGGAGGGGATTAGTTCTGGAGCTGGCAACAAAGAGTGAGCCCTGGATCTTACCTGTAGAGAGACCTGCCTCCAATGGTTGCCAGATTAGAGAAGACACTCAGGTCAGTCATGTTTTCTGGCCAGGATTGAATGTTTAGAAAACCTGGAAAACACAAGATGACATGCTCAGTGAGTCAAATCATCAGCCAACATAGTAGACACAAGTGATTCCACCTATTGTAATTATTAAGAGAAATTTATTACTTTCATTGCAGCATGATAAATACAATTTAATTCCCTTTTTAAAGGCGTATTAAAGTCAATAATGAGTCTAGATGAGTAGTGCTGACTGTACATGGTGACAATTAATGTGTTATTTGAGAAATATGACCACAATACAGTGTCTGACTATATTTTATTCTCATATCCTGCATCTATCTCCGTTTATTTAATGGAGATTGAAGAGCTGATAGCTATAGATCATGGAGACATTTTAATAATGGATTAAAAAAATGAATTATTTATTAAAGGGAAGACAATCCCATGCATACACCAAGAAAAGACAAACAGGTCCTGAGAAAGAGAAAAAGAGGACTTTCTTTTTCAAGGACAAGGAGAACATAAATTACTCCAATTATTTTAACAATGCAAAGCCTGAATGGTGTATATTTCCAGTAATAACTGATATTTGATATCCTTCAAATTAAATCATTACTTTCAGAGGATCGTGTTTGAGCAAAAGTGGTATCGTGTTAAGAGGCTAATATAAATATTATTCCTGTTCAGATTTTTTGGTCATATCTCTAGGCTTTCAGTTATCATTCCTGGCCTGCTTTGTGGTGCTTCATTAAAATTAAGTTTGGATTCCACATTCATTAGCATGTCTACCGGAAAAGACTACAGTAAATATAAATGCAGCCATTTGATTAAGAAATTTGCCTCCAGTGATGGCTTTCTGGAGGAGAGAGACATGGCATCAATAAATCATAACTCATCTAAATTCAAGTAGGGATGATATTCTTACATTAATTGAGCTCTTTTCACATTGTTTATAGCCAGACTGTTTATTATTAATACAAAACCTACAAAAACGTGACTGAAATTTCATTATGTTCACTCTTAGAAACTGATCTTTTCGGATTCAAGGGCTAAAATAGGGTTAAATGCTTGAGATTTTGCCTTTTCCGCTGCCTGTTTAAATTAAGCTAAGGTTGTGGAAGCAGATTAGAGGAAGTGCCTCAGTGAGGTGTCGTTAGCATGGTGTCTGCTGACACTAATTGCCTTAACGACAAAACTGTGCGATAGGAAGTCTGAAGGAGTGTATGTGCAGTGCTTTGAGAGTGGGCCGCTTGCCTGTCTGTGTTGTAATCGGTTTATTTTACGTGTGGAGGCGAGACTTCATCATGCTAATAGTGCTAACGAGGTCCCAGCGAACACCTGTCGGCTCCAGACTAACATCAGGGGAGTAATTCTGCCCCACAAATGAATTGCAGGCAAGAAACACAAAGGGAACTTCTGAAAATGAGTTTGAGTAACACAAAATACAGCTGCTGACACCAGAGAGTTTATAGACGCACACCAGTATGATCCTAAAGCAAGGCAAAATGCTTTTGATAAAGTTACTCCAGGAGTGTGGCCATCATTTCAGAGATGAGGGGGACAGAAATGTCAAATGTAATACCACCTTTTTTTTAATTGACTTGAATTTATTTAAGTTTTATTTTTCTCATATTTCTTACTTTTAACAGGCTAAGAAATCAAATACACTGCTGGACAATTACCAGTAATTTGTATTCTATTTTTCTTATATTTTCCTAAAGACAATTTTATGATTAGTTTATTTACTACAAACACTTTTTTCCATTTTTATCACACAATAAGGCAGAATAGTTTCTATACTATAATAAATGCTATTTCAATAAGCACTGTATTATTCATATACATATATTTATTACCTGGAGATGACTTGAAAAACACACATAAACCATATATTGTCGCAATCATGTGTTTAATGTCTTCACGTTTCATCAGTCAAAACGTTTCTGCTTTTTATTTAGCTTATACAGCGATAGCTGGATGCTTTTGTCCATATCAGGGATTTCCTGGCAAGTCATAAGTTATTACTTCTATGAGTCCGTCTTGGACTTTCTGCACAAGAGTGCACTCCGGCTTTGAGTTTGAATGAATCGTACACTGCATAAGAGTGTTTAGCTCTCCATGATGTTCACATCGCCTCATTCTGGATATGGATAAAATAACACATCATGCACAGACTATCCTGTCTCTTTTAATTTAAAGGGGTCCTATTATGCTTTTTCACTTTTTGAATTTTAGTCAGTGTGTAGTGTATATGTTTTGGCATAAAAAAGATCTTCAAACTTACAAATCTCAACGTCCACTCCAAAGGGAGATATTTCGTTTGAAAAAAAATCCTTTTTCAAGAACTACACAAACGGCTCGTTTGGACAACAGCATTTGTTTTCCGGGTTTTGTGATATCACAAAGCAGCTCATTAGAATATCATTAAAATAATTCCTGGCTACGGAAATTCGAATGGTTGGGGGATGCACTTATCTGTACATAGTAAATGCAGTTATTTTTAAGCGGTTGTTGATATTCTATCTAAAACGCGATTTAGCCAAAAAACTAACAAAAAAAACAAACAATAACTTTACCACTCTAATATGTCTTGCAGTATCCATGCGTGCAAAGGTTCTGTGCGATCCTCTTGTTCAATATTCTCTGGGTCTGAATCCGGCTCAAATTGATATGGCAATATTGACGCCATCCTTAACTAAACCGGAGCAGACGGAACTTGCTGCTTTGGCAAGGGGCGGGGCAGAACTGAAACACCGTCTAAGCTGTTCGCCAATCACAACGCACTGGGACAGCTAACCAATCACATCACATTTCGTTTTTTGGAAGGCGGGCCTTCATCAAACCCGGAACTAATCGAGCCGTTTGTGCCAGGATGGGGAGAAAGGTATTGTAGTAATGTAAATTATGTAAAAAATTATGCGTTTTTCGAACCACCAAGCATGAGAGCATGTTCTAGTACACCCCCAAAACAAATTCAAGACATTGTAAAAGAGCATAATAGGACCCCTTTAAATCTAGATTTATTCACACCGGCCCTTGAAAACTCTTTGTGAAAACACTTCCCCGAAACATGTTAAGAGGGACGAATTTACGTGTGGTTACACCCGTGGTTACTTTATATTACACAACCAGATTCTGACTGGTCAATCGCAGAATTCTGGGATCAAATAATGTTGTACAATGATCAGTTGAAGCAGAGATTTAAATATATGTGTCATAACTAAGACATGTTTTAAATGCTTTAAAATGTTTCAATTGAACATATAGGCCTAGTATGTAGACATTTATAAAGTTGCAAAAGATTTTAATTTCAAATTAATGCTAACTGTAATCAAAGAATCCTGCAAAAACTGCATTGTGGTTTCTAAAAAAAATATTAAGCAGCACAGCTCCTTTCAACATTGATAATAATAAAAAAAAATTTCTTAAGCACCAAATCAGCATAAGAACAATTTCTGAAGGATTATGTGACATTGAAGACTGGAGTAATGATTGCTGAAAATTCAGTTTTGCCAACGTGAATTATATTTAAAAAAATATTAAAATAAAAAAACAGTTATTTTAGATTGGAATAATTTTTCATAATATTGCTGTTTTGAAGTCTAAAACCAGTTAATACTGCAAATGTTTTTACTGCAAATAAATGCAGCCTTGTCGAGTATAAGGAACTTAAAAAAAAAAACGTTTAAAACATTGAAGTAAAAAAAAACATTAAAAACATTAAATTACATTTAAATTTCGTAAATAATTAAAAATATAATTTACTTTTTAAAAAAATATTAAACATAATTCAAATGATCATTTAAAAAATAGTGTAAAAACCTTTTAAATTAGATCTGTATTTTTTTGCTTTTTGCAATTAACATTCTGAATTTACAACACTGGCTGGTTGGCTGAAAAAAAAAATATATAAAAAAAATCACCCTTTGAAGCCAATTTTAGAGCACATACATAAAACAAATAAATTTGGAGAAATATATCAGACATCATTATTAAAAGACTGCAAAATATTGAGGTCGATTTTTCTTAGCTGTATCTCGTAGCGCTAACCCCTCCCTCAAGATTTGAGACAGAGCAGAGGGTAAATCAGGTCAGCCTCTTCAGTCCATCTCTCTTGAGAGATGATTCACACTGGGCTTGAGCTGAAGGCAGTGCCGGCAAGAGCTGCAGGCATTTCCCCAAATCTTCAAATACTGGTGGGGAAGCATCCGACTGAGGCTGTGAAATGTTCATTTAATGTCAGTCAGGGTTGTTTGGGGTTTACTGGGAGTTATACAAAAATTAAATAACAGACTTGGTCGCTGCTAAGGAACAGGGGTTATGCATTTTACAGCCATCTGAAGGTTCTTTCTTTGCAGCTGAAACTCCTGACAGTTAGATGACCTTCTTCATGCGCCATTGCCAAAAATGGACACTGAATTCAATCAAACTGAATAAACACATTCAATTTAAAAACCCACTGTAAAGAAATACATATAGCAGGCGCATCTGAATCTGACAAAATCTTCAAGCTGGGGTCACAGAGCAGAAATAACACCTTGCCAGTGAAGACGTTGTTCTGTCAGAGACTGTGGCCACCTGCATATAGATGTGACAGCCTGACATGCATGCCTCACTGACTTGGAGAGCCCTCTTCGCTGTCACCATAGCAAGAGAGAGCGAAAGAGGTAAAGAGTGAAAGGGAGAGAGAGAAAGAAGTGTTTTCAACTGCTTTCATGTTTCTTGTGAGCCAAGAGTCCTGCTCTCCTATGGGAAGCTCTCCTCGGTTGGAAAAATCTCCCTCATCATGTATTCATCATATCACACACACTCCTTTACACACATCACACACACATACACAAATCTACAAACGCACAAATACACTAGATCTTCCTCTGTGCTGTGTTCCATGTGTTTTTGATGTATTTCTCAATAAAACAGGTGGATTATGTCAATACGGGCATGTGAACCAGCTATTTTTTTTTCTCGCAGACCCTTCTTTATGAAAGCATATGAATGGCTCTGTTCTAAAAAGTAAGAAGCTGCCTTGTGGTTAGGCAGCACCCTGATTTGGAACCTTATTAGTGACAGATTTGGAACACTCTCTCAGTGTGCTATACAAATGAACACTCCTCACACAAGCACACAGGACATGTGACTCGACTTATTTCAGTATGTGTTAGCAGGTTGCTAAGCTAACAACATGATACTCTAATAAGCATAAAGGTACATATATATGGTAAAATATTTCCATTTTAATCTGAACATACTATTTGGAGTTGGTAATTTTTTTGATGTTTTTGAAAGAAGACAATGCCTACGAAGGCTGCATTTATTTGATCAACAATACAGTAAAAGCTGCATTATTACAATTTAAAATAACTATTTTCTATTTTAATATATTTTGTACTTTACACCTAAGATGGCAAAGCTGAATTTTCAGCAGCCATTACTCCAGGCTTCAGTGTCACAAGATCCTCCAGAAATCATTCTAATGTGCTGGTTTGGTGATCAAGAAGCATTTATTATCATCATAAACAATTGTGCTGCTCAATATTTTTGTGGAAACTGTACATACATTGCATTTTTTTCTTTGATAGAGAAAGTTAAAAAGAACAGAATTTATTCAAAATACTTTTTTATAACATGAAATGCCTTTACTGTCTCTTTTGATCAATTTAACATGTTCTTGCTGAATAAAAGTAGTAATTTATTAAAAAGAAAAAAGAAAAAAAAAAAGACATGATGTATCCAAGATGAGTTGTGGCGCAAATTTGTAGCAACAAGAGTTTAAAAAAAGGTACATATCACTTCCTGATTATATTAATAAATAAATAATAATTAAAAAAAAACTATAAATGTGATGTAGCTATTCACAATGGGCAAACAGCACCTATTTAAATAGATCATGTGCCTGCCAGAGGAAGATGGGCTCCCCTTGCTGAGTACTGGTTCCTCTAAAGGTTTCTTCAATGTTTTTTTTTTTAACTTGCTTACTTTGTAAGTGTTTGTAAGTCGCTATTCATTTATCAAAGATGCTTTAAAAGAATATGTATTATGGTATTATGATATTATTATGCAAAATCCCAATCCAAATAAAACTAACTTGATTTACCGGTGATCTCTTGAACGGTGCGGAACACGTTGAGTTTCTCTGGATCCAGAGGCTCTATGTTGTGGTATATATCCCTGTAACACACATGGAGATTCATGCAAATACACATTATACTCGGTATATACTGACAGGCACATCTTTACAGTCAAGAAAATCTGTCATTTTGCTAACAGATGAAGCTGATTGTGAAACAAGCTCTTAAACATAACTGTATGAAGCCAATTTTTATTAGAGTGCAGACTATCAACACAAATGCACTCTGACCAGTGCCTGCTGACTCCATTCATCCCAGTATGCTGAATTTTCTACATCTTTTCCAAGTCACCATGCCTTATGCTATTCTGTTGCACAGTACAGCGGGTTTTAGTAGCATCATTGAGCTGGAGATCTTCAGGGAGGACGCGTCCAGAACACCTGCTGATGCAGCGTGTGTGAGTGTGTGTGGGGAATACGTGTAAGAAATATGTGTACTCCATATCACAGTTTGTGGTGGAGATGATGTCATCTGTATGCCTTTCAAGATGTGCGTGTGTGTGCACATGGCTTTTCCCAGCATGCTGTGGCTGCTGGCCCTGGATTGCTCTTTAAGGCCAGAGTCAGCTATATGGGGTTAGAGGGTCAGCCAATCAGACACAGCGGGATCAAAAAAAGGCCACTGGAGGGAACGGGTCAACCAGAGGTCAAATGACTTCTTGACAATCTGACAATCAAATATTTCACAGCACTTATATAAAGAGGGGGCAGCACATTTCTCATATAAAATCACATTAACTGCGGCCGTCTTGAGAGTCAGTAGAAGGTCTCATAGGTCTTGCTTGACTGTCTAAACTCGCAAAGTGTGTTAATGGCACTTTTAATGTGCGCTATTAAACTGGCCAGTGTAGTTTTTTTTTACACAGCCATGATGTGAAGGGCTTCCTTCTACATGAATCCCCTCCTGCATCATTAAAGCTGATGTTATCTGATAAAAAGAAGCAACATAGGTCAAATGGCTTCCGACAACCCAATATCCGATATTCAGCTTTAAAGCAGAGTGTAATGGCTGTGAAGTGAGCCAATGGATGGTGTGAAGGAGCCACTCTCACCCTTTAATGCCTGTGATGAGGAACACCAGATTTCCGTTGATCTTGGTGCAGTTGATGAATCTGTCGATGTTGCTGGAGTCTACAGTTTGAGCCGTCTGAAGGCTTGCAGTGCCGATCCCATCGCATGCTGTAACATAAACCAGAAAACTGTGTTAAACAGAAAACTTTGAGAGAAAGAACAGTGGTATTGGTACTGACAACATATATATGCCTAATATATGGCATTTTGGTAACCTCTGATGATGTGTGTGATCACCTTTTGGGCAGATATCAGTGCAGGGGATACACATCTTGATCCTATTCTCCTCCACCTCCATCTTGTTGCTGGGACAGGCTCTGACACAAGAGCTGTGGTCCACCACAAAGTTATCTGTCATACCACACACAGAGGCAGAACAAACGGTCAGATGGCGGCATGCTCTACCTCTAAGCAATCTCTGTGAAAAAGGCCATTGACATTTTGAAATGGTAGAGAAGAAACATCCATTCTCAGACAAAAACCATTAACACATCTGCACGGATGCAGTGGGGACCGTGACTGTGGCGTGTGTGCGTGATGGAAAGAACCTATTTCCGGTGGTGATTGTGCAGTGTGGTATCCATTACAAGAGAAAAGAGAGGGGATCATGGAGGGACAGATAAAGGAAGATGGACGTCTCTTTTCACCTCTTACATGTAACGTGAATCTCAGACTCTTACTGTAAAGAACTACATGGCACTAGATTTAACATGTGACACTAGGAGAACAAATTACCCTGGGTAAAAACACAAACCTCACCTTCACAACCCTGACAGCCATGAGAAACACAACCAAACTGAGCATTTCACTGTCACGTGATTGCGGAGGGCGGTTCGGGTTTTGGGGCGGGTCTCTGAGTATTGCACAATAACATTCATCGTGGACTGAGCACTGGAGTGGGCGTCTGTCCGTGTGCAAACCCTTCATTCTGTAGCAGTGGCGGCCCAGCAAGGGGGAATAATGACACTCGTCCTCACCTATCATCACTGTTATCACAGCTCTCTTTCATTCTTTCACTGTTACTCTTTCACCGTTCTCTTCTTTTCAAAGAATTCAGGTCAGTTCACAAGAAACTTTCATTGTTTCAATGAAAAATACAATAGGGGGTATGACAGATTCCTATCTCCATAATTACTCCATGAAGTCTATTCTCAATGGATAGAGAAACAGAGAAGGAACCGGAACCCTCTGTTTAGAAATGTGTTGCATTGTATGTATAGTATTATATTTACATACTTTGTCATGGTCCTGACATTGCAAAGCAATTAAAACAAACATTAAAGATGTACATGACATTTATTTTTATTTGATACATTTTAACGTGGAATGGACAATAAATTATTTTGCTGTGGTTGAAGTTAAACGTTGTGTTCTGTTTGGGGTCTCAGGCAGGATTCCTGCACTTCTTGACAAATGAATTTCCATGACTTTTCTAGATGGTTATGATATTTATAGAGTTGGCATTCAAAAAGAGCAATTTCTAGCCTTCTAGCCAATTAAATATTTTAGGATCTTGTTCATTTGCATAACCTGGAAATTACATTTTCAAATTCCCTGATATTACCAGGTTTTCTATGACTGTGGGAATTCTGTTCAGACAGTTTAATAGCTCAGACAATTTAATAGCTCAAAAAAAACATACCGATCACTGAAGTATCATGTTGATAATTCAGGACGCTTCTGATTAAAAACAATATTTCATAACATGCTTACATTTCATAAGGTCGGTTTGGGAACAGTAAGATTATATAATGTTTTTGAAATAAGTTTCTTATGCTCACTAAGGCTTCATTTATTTGATCAAAATACAGTAACAACAGAAATATTGTGAAATATTAAATAAAATAAAATAACTGTTTTCTATTTTAATATATTTTTAATGTAATTTTTTCATGTGAAGACAAAGCTGAAATTTCAGCAGTCATTTCTCCAGCCTTCAGTGTCACATGATCCTTCAAAAATCATTCTAATATGATGATTTGATAATCAAGAAACATTTATTTTAAAAACAGTTTTGCTGCTTAATATTTCTGTGAAAACTGTGATCTATCCATTGTTGAGGACGAGAGAACACATTTGATCCCAGTCACTCTTCTGTAAATCACATGACTGGGGGAAAAAAAGGAATGCATCATCTTATATCTCTCTATTGGTGGACCCCCTGTTGTTCTGCCACAGATCCTCTGTTGAACACCCCTGGCATACACATACTCTTTCTTTCTTTCTTTCTTTCTTTCTTTCTTTCTTTCTTTCTTTCTTTTTCCTCCATCCCTTCCTCCCTCCCTCCCTCCCTCAAGCCAATGGGGAAACCAGAGGTCAAGAAGCTGAGTGAGATTTAGCAGACAGGCTTACTCCTGGGGCTCTGCATGGGTACCGCACCACATCAGGGGCTCAGAGGAGAGCAAGGGCTCAGGTGCAGCCGACCCACCTCATTTGCATTCAATCTGAAACTTGCTTACATTCCCGAATGTGAACGTGCTTCAACATGGCACCTGATATCCATTTATGTGAGTGAAAGATCCAGCTAGAAGCGTGTGCGTAAGCATACACATGTTTGTATTAGTTTTCACTGTCTGTCTTACGTGGGCACTTTTTGACGCAGAACGCTCCATATGTGTATTTGGCCCGTGGGTTGTGCTCCAGCTGGAACGTGGTGGGGTTGTAGACGAAGGGCTGAGGGCATTGCGTCACACATGCACCGCTGTCGTTGAAATTAGTGCAGGCCTGGACACAAAGAAACGAGGTTACTGACAGCAATACACATTTATTTAATAAAACAGCTGACAAAAATTTGTGTTGCTACTTGTACAGTCTCATTTTAGGATTATATGCAATAGAAGAATGTGCCGGAACAAAAAATTGCTCCACTAATCAGCTTCGACCCACAAAAAAGTATGTCAACCAACACCAATACAGCATATTAGCAATATAAAGTAGCAATGCTACAAATAAATAATGATTCGAACAGGCTTATGGAATAGAAAAAGCTCTTTGCTTTATCAATCTGACTTCAGAAACACGAAATAACTGTTTTCTGCCTTAGCGTTGCTGAGATGTAAAAAAAATAAAAATAAATAAAGGCATTGATCCAAATCCCAATGCATGCCACAAAAGTGCATTTTCAATTAAAAGGGAACAGTTGCGAAGTACAATATCAATGATTACAGCTGAGGATAACTAATTAAAAAATCCGAAGAGGTGCGATAAATCGCTTTCTCCGAGGGCTGGAGGAACGAGGAGCAGTCAGAGACGGTCGGGATCTGCCCAGGCAGCATGTAACAAAAGAGCTACAGAGGTGTGGCCTCCACTCTCATTCACAGCAAGGCATTGTGGGAGGAAATGAGATTTTAATGGTATCTCCCGTGCAAAGAACATTTCCTATAGGGAGATTTTTGGTCAAAAGTGAGTCATCTGTAGGCAATATGGATCTCTTTTGGAGAAGTGAATATCACAGCAGAACAAAAACTCAAAGATAAGGTTGGGGAGCTGGAAAGGGTCTGCCGCTGTTACTGAAACACTTCTACAATTGCAGGTTTATGGGATGGCTGATAAAGCCGCAGATGACTGACAGACTGTGTGTGTGTGTGTGTGTATGTGTGTGTGTGTTTGGGGAAAAAAAGTTATTACATACTGAGACATATGTAAGAGGGTTGTGGGCAAGTGGGTTGGCACTGGATGTAAAATCTGAAGTTAGGGCTTGTACAACTACTTGACTAGTAGCCCAGCCAAGATGCTGACTATTTGTTGATTTAATGTTTGAGCATTACGACTTCAGTTTCACTGCACTTTCACATTTGCATAATTTTACATACAGTGGGGTTCAAAGAGCCCTCATTGAAAATCTGGGATTCAAAATCTAATATTCTAATAATATCAAATGTTCTTGCTTCCTTTGAAGCACGAGATACTCTTTGGATCATCTCATTGGATCACCTCAAATCATGCTGGAGAACATGATAACCAGGTTTGACACAAATTTGTGAAGTTCACGCAGCTCAAGTGCTGCTGACATTAAAGCTAACAAAATACTGAGACATTCTGAAATGAATGTTAATTTTTCAGTTCAACTCTCGCTTTTCACAAATGGTGATGCTGATCATGTAACTTGTGATGAAAAAAAAAATCCTGACATTCTGAAATTCATGTTAATTTTTCAATTTAACTTGGTAACACTTTTCAAAAAGGTCCCATTATTTAACATTAGTTAATGCATTAATTAACAATGAACAATACATTTGTCACAGTATTTATTACTCTTTGTTAAACTTAGTTAATAAAAATACAACTGTTCATTGTTAGTTCATGTAGGTTCAAGTCCATTAAATAATATGAACAAATGCATTCTTTTATTTTAATAATGTATTAGTAAATGTTGAAGTTAACATTAACTAAGATCTATAAATGCTTTAGAATAATTTTTCTTTGTTAACTAATGTAGTTAACAAATGGAAGCTAATTATAAAGTGTTAACTTTTCACTCAAATTATGATGCTGATCAAATAAATTGTAATGAAAAAACTGTATTAAAATAGAAACATGCAAAATTGCTAGTGGACTCAGACTTTGAAATCCCACTTTATATTTGACAATGACAGGCAAATACACAAAAACACAGTTTGTGGACAGAGGAATTTCTGACCTGCAGTCACCATATAGAACAAACTGAAGTTATGTGATTCATGATGACTAGTCAACACCGGATAAAAAGATCAACTAGTGGTAGAGCTTATCGACTAGACACTGCAGTGCCTAATATGATTGAGTGCATGAGTGTGTTACAGGAATACTGAACACATACAAAGCAGTCTGTGTCCTTTGGTCCCGAACAGCCTCCAGCACACTCACGATGACAGCAGTCACTCACGTACGGCCCAAAACAGCGGCCATCACATTGCTCGGCACACACTGTCTTCGTCACTGAGAAAGAAACAGAGATAAGGGAAAGTGTTAGAGAAATATGCATTTTCTGAGGACAATTAACATTTGTGTGATGATTTCTTTAACCATTACGCCTCATTGTACTGTACAGCTGTCTGGATGCCAGTAAGAGTCATACTGTGAGTAAACAGAGCTCTAACCAGGGAGAACATGTGGGGATGTGTGGTCTCTTAACTGCAGAGTGATGGTGATCACAGAGCTGCACTGCTTTCCTATTTCTGCTAGTGATCCTCACCGTAATGAATATAGACATTCACAGTAATTCCTACCATATGGCATGCAGAATACATCTCCAGTGTAGCTGCTGAATGAGCTTGGGGAGCTTTCTGAAATAAGGCCAGAAATATCCTTTACAAACTGTAAGGATGCAAACGCGGACAGGAAATCTTGGCTGACATACTGTAACTCTTCTTACATTGCCAGGATGGGAACAAACCTCATGAGCACAATAGAATTGCCATCAAAATGGAGGATATATTACTTAGGCACACCACAATACAAAAGTTTGGGCTTGGTAAGATTTTTTTTTTTTTTATGTTTTTGAAAGAAGTCTCTTGCATTCACCAATTCTGCATTTATTTGATCAAGATACAATAAAAGAGTAATGTAATGAAATATTATTAAAATAACCATTTTCTATTGTAATATATTTTAAAATGTAGGTTATTCCTGTGATGGCAAAGCTGAATTTGCAGCAGATCATTCAAGAAAACATTCTAATATGCTGATTTGTTGATCAAGTACTATTTATTATTATTATTATCAATGTTTAAAACAGTTGTACTGCTTAATACTTCGGTGGAAATTGAGATACATTTTAGAAGACAGTTTACACTAATGGCCACTATAGTGGTTACATTATGAATTGTGGTTTTGGAACACAACAATGTAAAATATCACATTTGCATAGCTTTTTCTTACTCCAACCCTACAAAGGCTGTCATTTTCATTTATCTATCAGTCCTTGCATGAACGTGAGTGTGTGTGTTACTAGCACGGTGGTTGTAAAATGCTCTAATTGGATTTACACAGCAGCATTTGTATGTGCATGCTTGTTCGGGCTGACTGCACGCTACACAGCCTCTTACAAATGCGTGTTAATTAGTTCGTAAGACAGGATTCAGATGTACATGGATCTGGGTATGGTTACAAAATTTCAAGTTGTGAAACCAGTTCCCTGCTGGGTAACATGCTATACTTCATCTAAAGCTACTTAAAACATTTTCTAATTTTAGTATATTTATTATACATCCAACTTTTATGATCTCATGCTAATTGAATATTTATATTTTTAAATATTCATGGAAGAAGCACTGATTACTGAAACATACTATAACTTTCAGAACTTGCTTCACAGTCCAAAGAGATAATTTATTTAAACTAAGATGTGCGAGAGAGAAAACTTGTTCTGAACTTCTGCAAATTTACATCAATAAATTATCACATGGTCATCTGTGTTTACACATCAGTGATGCCTACTGGGTCATCAGAAACACGGCCCATCCAATTTTGTTTTGTTTCCAATGGTGACAGTCAGACAGATACAACTTGTTTATTTGTTAATGATCAGAGAGCAAGATAAATGGCCATTAAAAGCTAAAAAAATTGTATAATAACAATGTTTGATATGACCCTTTTCAGAGAACTGTAACAAAATCTAATTTGGATGGTGAGTAACTCTCTTTTTATACACACTTTCCCTTATACAATTCTATAACATTTAAAATAAAATGTTGATAGAAAAAGGTAATCTACTTATTTGCATACACAAGTGTCCCTCGCCATGGCAGCCTCACTATAAGACCTGAATAATATAGCTAATGACTGTATTTCTATGTAAAGGTACATATTCAATACACTATGAGAGGCATGTGTATAAAAGTTATTATATGAACAGATTCAATGGATGTGAACGGGCCTTCCTCTGAAATACCACTTTAACACTGCCATTATGGTAGTGCAAGCCATTACCACATAGACACCAAATGGCCTATTTTACGAAAATAAAAGACATCGCACTGAACTAAAGGCCCACTCAGAAAAGTGATGATGTTGATTCATTTGCCATAAACACGCTTTTAAAAATACATGCGGCACTGGCAATTATACACCATCAATCTGATAAAGTACACAGAAGACTATAAAGCACAGAATATTTAGCCTCTGAGAGTTTCATTAGGAGCTCAAATGCCGTGTTTTATTGCGCAGACAAATTTTAGGTCAAGAAGCGGTGCTCTTGTTTAGATGTAATCCCAGTTTAGCAATGCACAAATTGATTCCAAATCTAATTATGCTTTAAAAAAATCATTATTTGAATACACTAGTTTGAAATATGTACTCAGTATCCACTGGGTTGAGAAGAAATACAGATTTAAGTTTGCAAAAATCACAGAAAAGCTAGAGCAAAAATCCAGCAAGAATGTTTAATGCTCTCAACTTACTAAATAGCTTCATTAGTGTGAGATGGAACTCAAATCCATTTCACAGTCGCGCAGTTCTCCAATTACTTCATCCTTATCGTTTCGACAATTAAAGACTACTCAAGCTAGGCGGCTGGTGGTGAGGCGAGCTGCGGATTTAACAGCCGTGATGAGAAGAAAGGTGAGGACGGCGAGACGAGGGGAGAAGAGAGAGAACCTACTTATCTGGTGCAGTGCGGTGACATGTAGTGTCTTTGTGGAGGCAGTGCAAAGGTTTGCTTACGACTATCTAAATGAGATCAGAATATACTACACAGAAAAAGAAAGAGAGAACAGGCTCTGCTCCAAAACCTTTGGAGCACTTCACAGAAAAAATTAAAATTATGTTATTATTTACTTGTTGCTCCAAACCAATATGCTGTTATGAGTGTTATGGAAAACAACACAGGATAATTGTTACACAGATTTTACCATACAAGAACAGTTTAGATGAATTTGGAACTATATGAGAATGAGTAAATAATGATGCCTCTGTATCATAGGTGCAATTCCAAAAAAGGTAAGCAGCATGATTATCTCTCTCATAGTGCAAGACAAGCATTTGTGGTTAAAAGTATATACATTTTTATTTTTTTATTTAGCAAATGACCGATCATTTCAATAGACAAGACCCTTATTCCTTGGCTGGGATCGTGTAGAGCCCTTTGAAGCTGCATTGAAACTGCAATTTGGACCTTCAACCCGTTGATCCCCATTGAAGTCCACTATATGGAGAAAAACGTGCGGGCTTCCGAACCCTGAGAGAGAGCCGCGGATCTAGCGGGTGAGGACCGAGAAAAGGACGAGCCCGTCTCGGATCCCTCCGCTAAATCTACTTGCGATCCCCACGACAACAGTCTGCGCTGTGCCTCAGCAACAGCGGGACCGCTGCCCACGGGATCGCGAGCCTGGCCGCTCTCATCAAACACGGCCAGGCGAGAGCGGAGCGTGCGCAGGGAGAGCAGCTCGCAGTCATGACAATCAGGCCCCTCGAGAGCTGACCATGCATGCTCCACTCCCAAACAAACGACACACAAATCGTGTGTATCCCGTGCCGTCAGATATCGTGGGCAGGGAGGAACACAGCATTTGTACTGCCGTTCGCTCGCCATAGACTTTTTCATTGTTTTATATATATGAGTGCTTGTGCGAACAGACAACAGTAAATAGACAGACACATACACAGATTGCTACTGAAGAGCAGAAGCTGGTTTGCGCTCTGCCGGATGCGCTTTTATGCTTTCTGGTGCTTACGTCACCCCACTCGTGACGTCTCGCTGCTCCATTGGACTGATTTGACACGTGCTTCAGAACGCGGTCACGCAAGGGCGTTCCCAAAGCGAATCTCGACGCAGCTCGAGTTCCTGAAGGGGAACCCTGGAATGTTTTCATCAAAAAACCTTAATTTCTATTCAACTGAAAAAAGACACACATGAACATCTTGGATGACATGGGAATAAATTGTCAGGAAATTTTTATTATGTAAGTGAATTAAACCTTTAATTTCTTAAAAAAAAACAAAATACTGACTCCAAACTTTTGACCAGTACTGTATACAATTATTACAATAAATAAAATTTAATGAAGGGTACAACAGTTCACTGTAATTAGAAATGGAGTGTTCTATTCAATATTGTGCGCTGTGAACCTTCACATTTATACTGTAAGGAGCTTCACAAAGTTAACTTAGCAACGAGCTAATGCAAAACTCTATTGAAATCAGCTGAGAGCAGAGCCTCTAGTGCGTTTTGCTATTTGTATAACGCAGAGTTTGGAGTTGCTGATCCAAATCGTTACTTATGTGGTTCCATTTTAGCTAGTGTGCTTGCTAGATTTAGAACACAGCCATAGAGACAGAAGCGCCTGTTCAAATAAATTATTTCTCCATATAAATAACAGATTTTCTCTCATAGCTCTTGAAGATGGAATGAAAACAAAACTGAGAGAGAAGAATGAGTGTGTTGGTACCCTGATGGAGGGACAGAGTGAAATGACAGGTACAGTACATCTGCAGAAGAGAGAGGAAAGAGGAAGGACATTATGATTAATTAGGGAGTATTTGAGAAGGGAAAATGCTCATATTCTCTTACTTGACCCGCCAAACCATTTTACTATATGGAGAAGTCTATAAAAATGATTGTCCATTACATGAATAAATGGTGATATCACCAGGGCAGTACAAATTTTAGGTACATGATAGTTTTCCTGCCATTCCATAAAGTGAAATTGCTCTGCACTGCTCATCTGTGTGATGATACCGTCGTGAATAAAGATGCATGGTCTCATAGAAATACTATTAGCAGGTCTAGACAGAATCACCAGACTCTCTGCACTTTTTTAGGGGGAGAGTAAAAAATGAAAATACAAACATGAAAAATAAAAGCTTACACTCAAATAAAAGCAAATGTGTTATAAAAAAAAATTCAGCTGTTTTTAATTAAAATTTTCCTTGTCAATTACTTTATATGTATCAACACCGTCAGATACACAATTTATTTATTATAAACATTGACAAATTCACCACTAAATTCAATGAAACGCTGATTGGAGACCACATGATGATTTCAGAATGATTTTAGCTCCATATGAATTGCATATGAATATGCAAGAAGCAGGCAATGTTTATAACTTTCTAAATGAAAGGTGTTCAAATTCTGTGGAAAAGTTAAGTTTCTGCAGAAATGATCTTGCGCAGAATCTGTGAGGGCTTGCCTTTTAGCTTTACATCTTTTCCAGCTCATGTTAATGACACAAGACGACTGTAATGCAAACTAACTGCCATGAGTTTTATTTTTTTTCAACATGAAAATTTCAAAAATGGTTTCTTCTTTCAACAGAAATAAATCCAGTTCAAGGAGTGTTTTGTCCTTAAAAAGAGATCCTTACAGGTGCGTTATGGAGCTTTTCGAGGCAGGGGTAATGACTAGGGATGGGTATCGTTAAGGTTTTAACGGTATTACAACTCTTACCGATACTGCTTTAGTTTTTAATAGCTTTACCTCATGTCTTCTTTTGTATAATCCTTAGAAGCCAAAATCGAAATAAAAAAATAAAATTAGCTTAATTAAACTGCCACAGGCCTAAAGTGTAAACAGATGTTTAAATGTTTAGTTTCTCCAGTACCGATAGCAGAACCGTTAACGTCAGAGCTTATCGATACTCGATCTTTCTGGTCTTTCATAATTTAGCCCCGGGACCGATTAAATACCGGGTTTCGGTACCCATCCCTAGTAATGACATGTTTTTGAGCAGTCTGACTTAGCATTTGACTGCGTTATAAGGGCATGCCGGGGGAAATCAGAGTTATGGCGCGTTGTGATCAAGCTTGTTGAGAGGAAGCCTAAAAGAGAGAGACCGAGGATAGGGCTACGTGTGAGAGTTTTGAGGGACCTGAAGTAATTAATGTTGGCAGTTTTAAGTGCAGCTGGTTTCTGCGGCTACATGTGAGAGGAGAAGGAGAGTCATGCTGCTCGTCTCTCTGTAATTATCCTCCACTGGGAGGGCAGCGGCGTGCCACGGCCTGCTGAAGGTGCCGTACTGAGCCTGTGGAGAAAGCTGGAGAACTCTCACAGAGTGGAACGACTCTTCACCTCACTCTGGCGGCTGTATCTGCAGTGTCTAGATATTATATTCATGAGTAAAAGTTACTTCTGAGAGTTTTTTTCTCCATCCTGGTTGATAAGGTATGCTATGAAAAGGAATTATGAAATTAAAAAATTAATAACCCACAATAGGCTGTTTGTTACAGTGATTTTACCACACACAGGGGTATTCTAGAGCCTCAACATGGAGTGCCTAAACCCCCCCTGAACTGAGGTAAAATCACAGTAATATAATATAATATAATATAATATAATATAATATAATATAATATAATATAATATAATATAATATAATATAATATAATATAATATAATATAATATAATATAATATAATATAATATAATATAATATAATATAATATAATATAATATAATATAATATAATATAATATAATATAATATAATAGATAAAAATGAGATTTAATGACGTGAGCATTTAAATATTGTTCAATATTTTCAATAAATGTGAACATGTGAATTCTTTTATAAACAACAATGGAAATCTGTTTCCATCCGTTACATCAAATAAGTAACCATTTAAAAGCAACAAGTATTGCTACAGCAACTTATTTGACTGGTTTGGTGGATAAGATTAATTCATTAAATTAATTATTAATTAATTAATTCATTAATTAATTATTTGGTGGAAACAGTACTATAAAGAAGACTGGAAAAATAGGAAATGGGACTGGGAAATGACATGACAGATTTGAACTCTTATTGCCCACATAAACACTAAAGCTCAAAGCATTGCTATAGGCCATAACTCTGGGATTAGAACTTTTTTATTGTTTAATTTTCAAATGGTAAAATCACTCTGATCATAAAAAAAACGGATGGAAAAAAGGATGGTGGCATCATATCAAACATGGGTGTGGTGTATTAGTTAAAGGTCTGGGCTGGTAACTGAAAGGTTGCAGATTCAAAACCGTCAAGGAATGATTGTCACAGTTTAAATTCATTCATTTCAATGAGGATGGTTTGACTTTTTTTTGACAATTTCTGACACTCACAGCTCTGACACTGGTCCTCCTTTGGCCCCCAGCAGCGTCCATTACATCCTCTATGACACCTCTGACCTGCAACCAGAAAAGATAAAACATTTAGTTTTAGCAAATTTCTGCATTTTAATAAAAGATGACACAAACTAACATTATTTATTTGAAATAACATTCACTAAAACCAGGAAGATCAGTCCCTTTACTAAGTCAGTTCTGATTTCATGTTGACTATAAAACGTAATTTTTAAGTGTGCATTCGGTCATCGGTCATCATCATCTTGTTCATAACACTGTCATAATGTTTCATCACAGTAACCACAATCTGGATCATTCCGCTTTAGGATGGAACTCTTTTCATCCGCACTGACCCTGTTCTGATGAAGTGGGAAAGAGTCGTTGCTGACTGACAGAACATGTTCTCCCTGGCTCTCCAGAGCTCTGCCCGAATCCTCCCCACCCCAGAGGAGATGTCCCGTATGGCTTTGCTACACTCATCTGCAGTGGCTGTTCTGCCACCCAAGCTTAATTGACTGTTGGGTAATTGCAGTGTGAGCATGGCTGACTGATGGAGTGTTGTCCTCTGTCCCTGTTCCACTTCAGTTAAGAGTAATTACACCAGTGGCTTACTCTCTTCAACTACATGGGCCAGGCACTTTTGACTATCTCCTCTTTTTAAACATCACCTTTTTTATACTCTCCGTCTCGTTTCCTCTTTTTCTGCCTAAGTACTTGATTTCTCTGTCGTTCACTGTAAGCTTTTGTGAGATATGGTGAGGAAGGGCTACTCCATTGCCTTTCTAATAGCTCAGCCTAAATGAAAATTCTGCCTTCATTCACGAATGTGAAAATTCTGCCTTCATTCACTCACAATCATACAATGGAAATTATACAGTTTCACTCTAAAGAGACAAAAGAGCACCATAAAAGTAGTTATTCAATTATAATCTGACATCTGAAGCCATACAACCATAAACCATAAATCATGAGTCGTGTGTTCCACAATTACTGTGCTTTTTTGAACTTGGAAGCTGCTGGTCATTAAAATGTCTTTCAGGTTTGAAAACGAAATGAGGGTGAATAAATAATGACAGAGATGCCTCATTTGGTTGATTTTAATGTTTACATTGACCGTCAAGATCATTCTGCGCTTTTCCTTACTGCCCACATGGCTGCTTCTAACCTAATCTGAAGGTTACAAACATTGGAAAAAAGTAATTGATAAACAATGGCTGAAAGGGCAGGATTGCATTTGGTGAAAGGTGCATTGCTTATTCCCTGTTGTTTTTTGAACAGCCAATGTAAATAACCTCACTAAATAACTAAATAAAATCAATGAGGACAATCCCTGCCCCAAAACACTAAGAGATTATAGTGGATTATAAATTCAACACCCTTGATTTGGAGAGTGGGGAGGCAAAACAGATCAAGAGGATTGATTGATTGATTGGATATAACGTGAGCCTGGACACATTCTCAAAAGTATCATTAAGAGATGTAAAAATTAACTTTTCTTTAAAGATTAGTTATACCCAAAATTAAAACTCACCCTCATCTTGTTACCACATGTGAAATTTTGGTCTTTTTTAAATACAATAATAGCTCATATAGACCAAATAAAAGTACCATAAAACAGTCACATTAACTGCATTATTGTGTTTTTGAATCCTTTTTTGGAGTTTGACAACTCACTGGTTTCATTGTATGACAAAAAAGCTGTGAAAACGTGGGAACAACATTTTTCTTTTGTGTTCATAAAAATAATACCATACAGGTTTGGATTGACATGAGTGTCAGTAAATAGTTACTGAATTTTAATGAATAAAAGAGGAAAATAATTCTTCCATGGTTTCCGAACATTGTGTCACTGTGTAACATTTTCTTTAGGATTCTTTGATGAATAGACAATTTTATAAAAGATTTCTATTCCAAATAAATGCTGCTCTTTTGAACTTTCTAGTAATCAAATAATCCTGAAAAAAAATATATCAGTTTAAGCTTTAAATTTATCAGCTTTCCACAAAAATATTAAGCAGCAAAAATTAATATATATTATTAAAAAAAAATATATATATATTACAATTATTTCTGAAGTATCATGTGACACTGAAGACTGGAGTAATGGCTGCTGAAAATTCAGCTTTGCCATCACAGCCATAAATTATGTTTAAAAATATATTTAAATAGAAAAGTCATTTTAGACTACAAAAATATTTCATAATATAGTTTTAGTCTATTTTAAATTAAATAAATGCAGCCATGGTGAGACTTCTTTCAAAAACATTTAAAAATCTTACTGACCTCAAACTTGAACAGTTGTGTATTAACAATCAATTTTAGCACCGCTCTGGTCAGTACTCACATGAGCTGCTGCTATTGGATGGCACCACCAGGTGATCAGGGCGAGCGTTCTTCATTATATCCTGCCAGTGGATGGTATCGGCATGACACAGGAACTTGTTCTGGTCCACATACACCCCTCCATTCAGAATTTCTGTTAAAACACAGACAGCAACAATAAAACACCACTGACTACTTAATGACTTATATCAGCGGACACCTCTGAGCGTATCGTTCCAGTGAAGGTGACCTCATCACTATCTTATATTACATGGAAAGAGCAAGGTGAGGCTCACTGGAGAGCAAAGATAATGTATAAAATAATTTGATTTCTTCACACAATGACTCTTTTTGACCCTCTGGTGTCAGTACTGGCCCACTTCTTGGCCTGGAATACACAGTCAGACAAGACTGATGCTTTAATGGAACAGTTCACTTAAAAAGGAAAATTAATTTACTCACCCTCACGTTGTTATAGCCTGTATGTCTTGTGAGAAACGCAAAAGGTGAAATTTTGGTGAACAGCCAATGTAAATAACCTCACTAAATAACTAAATAAAATCAATGAGGACAATCCCTGCCCCAAAACACTAAGAGATTATAGTGGATTATAAATTCAACACCCTTGATTTGGAGAGTGGGGAGGCAAAACAGATCAAGAGGATTGATTGATTGATTGGATATAACGTGAGCCTGGACACATTCTCAAAAGTATCATTAAGAGATGTAAAAATTAACTTTTCTTTAAAGATTAGTTATACCCAAAATTAAAACTCACCCTCATCTTGTTACCATTTTGGTCTTTTTGGTCTTTTTTAAATACAATAATAGCTCATATAGACCAAATAAAAGTACCATAAAACAGTTGCATTATTGGGTGTGGCTTCAAAACAAGTGCGCGAGCTTGTCAATTTTATTTGTCAGTAAATTGAGGAAATTATTTAGGCAAGAGCATAGTTCACCCAAAATTATTTTCTGTCATTGTTTAATGGTATTGTTTTTTATAATATTATGTGTATGGCTTACGAGCAAAACAAAAGGAGATTTCAGGCAGATTGTCTTCATGCACCATATTTCAACATATGCGAATGAAATTAGGTTCTAAATTATTCTGAATAAATATTATTTTAGACATTTATATTACTGCAAAACATTGTATTTGTAATCTTCTATTCAAAAAAAAAAAAAAAAATCCTGATTTTTTTTTATCACAGTTTCCACAGAAATATGAAGCATCAAATCAGCATATTACAATTATTTCTGAAGTATCATGTGACACTGAAGACTGGAGTAATGGCTGCTGAAAATTCAGCTTTGCCATCACAGCCATAAATTATGTTTAAAAATATATTTAAATAGAAAAGTCATTTTAGACTACAAAAATATTTCATAATATAGTTTTAGTCTATTTTAAATTAAATAAATGCAGCCATGGTGAGACTTCTTTCAAAAACATTTAAAAATCTTACTGACCTCAAACTTGAACAGTTGTGTATTAACAATCAATTTTAGCACCGCTCTGGTCAGTACTCACATGAGCTGCTGCTATTGGATGGCACCACCAGGTGATCAGGGCGAGCGTTCTTCATTATATCCTGCCAGTGGATGGTATCGGCATGACACAGGAACTTGTTCTGGTCCACATACACCCCTCCATTCAGAATTTCTGTTAAAACACAGACAGCAACAATAAAACACCACTGACTACTTAATGACTTATATCAGCGGACACCTCTGAGCGTATCGTTCCAGTGAAGGTGACCTCATCACTATCTTATATTACATGGAAAGAGCAAGGTGAGGCTCACTGGAGAGCAAAGATAATGTATAAAATAATTTGATTTCTTCACACAATGACTCTTTTTGACCCTCTGGTGTCAGTACTGGCCCACTTCTTGGCCTGGAATACACAGTCAGACAAGACTGATGCTTTAATGGAACAGTTCACTTAAAAAGGAAAATTAATTTACTCACCCTCACGTTGTTATAGCCTGTATGTCTTGTGAGAAACGCAAAAGGTGAAATTTTGAATAACGTACTAGTCGTTGTTGTTTTTTTCTTTACAATTAAAATGAATAGCCACTGAAGTTTTAAAGCTTAAAAGGCAGAACCTAAACTATCAATAAAATATGATAAATGTTATAAATGTTCTCCATACATGATGTGCATGTGTTTAAGAGATGCAACAATGTGAATGATTCTTTCAAATTTGATTTTTTTTCCAGTAAATTTGTGATATGTTTCACAAAGTCTAAATGATTAGTTTACAATCTTCAATGACTCAATCCAATCACAATTAATAGACAACTGATTTTCAGTGTACAATAACTTAATTTTTGGTCTATCACACAAGGGTATTGTATGATGTATCATAATGCTTTTTAGGGCTACTTCTATTATATTTTTATGGCGCGTTTCCATCCTTTTTGGAGTTTGAAAGCTCCAGCCCCCATTCATTATAAAATTAACTACGGAATTTCTCCTTTTATTATTCAAAAAAGAAAACACTGTAAGTTATACAGGTTTGAAACGACATGAGGGTGAATAAATAATGACAATTTTAATTTTAGGATAAACTATCGCTTTAACAAAAAGTCTAGACAAATTAGACTCTTACTGCTATTATTAATAACCTTAATCTGTTTTTGTTTTGATTTTCTCTTCATTGTATTTCTCCCCACTTTCTTCCTCTCCTCTGAGCGATGTCTACTCCTAGCAGACACAAACACGAGAAGGGAAGGAAATGATTACATTCCCAGACAATGTCAGAGTCAGATCCATCCTGGATTTGGAGCGCCGACATTCTGGACAGCGGTGCTAACAGGTTTGTAATTTCATACTTCATCTGCAGGGAGACGTCTCTCAATCCTTTGCCCTAATATGCATACTGTCTCACACGGATCACCGGATTTGGAGAGAAATCAATCTGTTGTTCCCCTCCCCGTGCATTCACGGGCAACACGTCTCTGTTTGGGCACACCAGATGACAATGAACATTATGATCTTAACATGTCTGGAGTAATCCTCACTTGTGTGGACAAAAACACTAGAGAGCTTATAACAGATTTGCATTATTTACTGCACTGGATTTCTCTTTCACAGCTACTACAGGAGATTAGCCGTGTGGCGGAAGAACACAGATGAGACGTATTCATAACCACAGGCCATCTGAAACTGATAATAGCCTAACAAAAGCTTGATTAAACTGTACTCCATGGATGATTGGAGACGGTGTTATTGTGTATTTCCCCTCTCTCTACAGGGCATTGAGAAACCTGTCGCTCAAAGGATAAATTAATTTTAGAGTTCTCTGCATCTGACATGCTGGGAGGGCTGAACGCTCTCCTAGAGGTAAGAATCAGAAAAACAAATAAATGCAATGGCAGAACTCTGCAGGGGTCTTCAGACGGCCCAACCGGTAGAAGGAGATTCAGGAACACTATCTTTCTCTCTCTACAGACTATTTCTCTCCAGCTTCACTTATGATGTTCCATTACAATTAAGATGTTGTCCAGCTTCAGTGAACCTGAGCGTATACATCATAAAAACACCTGAGGGAAGAGAGAGTCCACAAAGGAAGACTACAGAGGCTCAGTCAGCACCTGTTATGTTATTATATCAAAACATTGATCATACAAAAGACGAATAAACTATAAAGAAGATAAAAGCATTTGTTTACATCAGGGGTGTCCAATCCTGCTCCTGTAGAGTTTAGCTCCAACCCTAATTAAACACACCTGAACAGCTAATCAAGGTCTTACTAGGCATACTAGAAACTTCCAGGCAGATGTGTTGAGGCAAGCTGGAGCTAAACTCTGCAGGACAACGGCCTTCCAGAACTGAGTTTGGAGACCCCTGGTTTATATGCAATAGTCATGTAAAATAGTACAGTACACCAGATGTTGCGGCTAAAGCTAGTTACACATGTCCATCTAATTAGATAACTTCCTTACTCAAAGGTCCTTAATTCTTAGAGACAACATTCAAAACCCCCTACACAGGCTATGATATTTCCTGTCACACTTCTCTTGAACTTGGTTTTCAAACCTTTTCCTTAACAGAAACTAGGCTTGCGTTTTTTTGTGAAGATTTTTTTGTAGTTGTTCCTATTTTAAAGGGACAGTTCACTCAAAAATGAATGTCATCATTTACTCAACCTCATATTGTTCCAAACCTTTATAACTTTTTTTTTTTTATCTGTGGAACACAAAAGATGATATTTTGAAAAACTCTCAGTGTCAGTGTTGTTTTGGACCCCACTGACTTTCATTTTATGGACAAAACCATTATTCAAAACATCTTCTTTTGTGTTCCACAGAAGAAAGTCAGTCATAAACCAAGGGTTTAACAGTTAAACATTTACAGATTTAGATTTAACATTTGCTATTTAGAATTAGATTTAATGATTATATTTAACATTTTCATTTACATTTGACATTTACATTTAATATTTATTTATTTAACCCTACAGCATAAAAATTACATTTAAAAGAACATATTTGTGATAAATCTGGAAAAATAGGCCACATTATCACCCTAATCTCAGTTTCTCAGATGGCACAGATTGGCAGGCAAGATACCTGTATCAAAGGACACACAGCTGGAGGGGTAGGAGAGCACACACACACACACACACACACACACACACACACATACATATTGGTAGTCTAGATGTCAGCACTGTCGCTGGGTTCAGTAAAGCGTTTCTCTCGGCAGTCATGACAGCTGGTTTCATTTGAATGACTGTTTGACTTGTTGTTGGATCTGTAAAAGCTACAGATTCAATTTTGTCTCAAATGAAGTGAAAACATTCATGTCAGTCATTGGGAAATGCTGTACATGCACACACACACACCATCATTTCTATGTACCTGCGCACTTAAAACATGGCTGAACTTGGAGCATGTTAAAAAGAGTATTGGCTCTGTTCCAAAACAGTCAGCTGCCTTACTGTCTACTGCCTACACAGGCAGCATCCTTCTAAGACAGCATCCTAACTGAAATGGAACATCATAAGTGACTGATTAGGAACACAACTCTGTGCATCATACACACAGGGCTTCTAATGGAAAACACACAGGAGACTTGATTAAATAACTGACTTCAGTAACCTTAGCTATTAGCATGTTGCTAAGCTAATGGCATGAGACTAATAAGCATTAAAAATACATAAACATTTTAGTCCATTTTAATTATAATGAACCATTTTCTACTTCTATGCTTTAGTATTTAATGAAATATAAATATATTTATAATCGTCATTCGATTTGTCTGCCAGTGTGAATTGATTTTGTCACTGAGTTACTGTATAAGCAATGCAGTATGGGATTTCCATTTCTGCTGAGGATAAATGTGATGTTCTGTTAGGATTTAGAATTCCTAAATCTTTTCTAATATTAAATGGTATCTTATCTTTTGGAACACCCTTTGGGTCAAGAACATGCCCATAGCTATGTTTCCATCCACATATTTTTATGTGCATTTTGGGATATTGTATGGAAATTGCTGAACAGAAACGCTGAGATGCACATAAAATCTTAAAATGTGCATAAAAATGTATGCACTCAACTGAGGTGGATAATTTTTTCCATTAAGAACACGTGCATAAACTATGATGGAAACACATTTACCGAATAAATTCCTCAATTCGCCAAAAAAAAAAAAAAAACTCATGTGACTTGCCTCAACAGATTATGTGATTGGATAAAATCCGTCATCAAAATGATTTTGTATAATTACCTCCCAGAACTGTATCAAACGATTACATTCCCACAAATTAGGCATCCGCCTTCAAATGCAAGATAGCATGACAGTGTTTGTTACTGCATTTTGTCTGTGCGTGTAACCCCTCTCTCCCGGGTCCTCTCCGCCACACCTCGTTCTCGTTCTGAGTGGGTCTCGAACCCGGGTCTCCGGCATGGGAGGCGGACACACTAACAAGGAGGCTAAAGACTGCAGCCTCTAGCGTCAGTCGCTAGTGCGTCTCTTGAGATCAGGGGAGTGAGGTTTACCTGCACAGCACACACTTGCTGGCCTCCGTTACACTCACCCCCCTAATCCTCACTCCCATCCGGGTCACGGCACCAATGTAACCCCTCTCTCCCGGGTCCTCTCCGCCACACCTCGTTCTCATTCTGAGTGGGTCTCAAACCCGGGTCTCCGGCATGGGAGGCGGACGCACTAACAAGGAGGCTAAAGACTGCAGCCTCTAGCATCAGTCGCTAGTGCGTCTCTTGAGATCAGGGGAGTGAGGTTTACCTGCACAGCACTTACTCGCTGGCCTCCGTTACATGCGCAATAAGACAAGACACAAGTAATTTTTTATGTAGGAAAAAAATGTTTGCAATGGTTGCAACTTTCATTTTTATTATTGATACTTTGCTCCAGTTTTGTTTTCTTGAACACATGGGATGGAAACATTAGGGTTAGGGTTTATTTGCAAATGTTTTATAAAATATTCTAATTTTCCGCACAAGTTAAATTCGCAACTTTGGATGGAAACATGACTTATAATGACTAAAAATGCTGCCTACATAGGCAAAAATGTAGTCTAATAGATAATGAGTTTTCTAGGCTTAAATCAATCAGTTTCGTTTAACTAAATTGACCAGAACAGGACATCATATGGCACCAGCGGTGTAGTATGTAGTACGCAGGATCTTTCATTAGCTCAACTTGAAGATCAACACTAGTCCTAATAGACCTAGTCCTAATCCAGTAGTTCATTCACTGTAACACTTTCCCTATAAGATGATCAAGTCAATCAGGCATACAGTAGATGTGGCTGCCTATTCATCATAAAGTGCCAACATCACCCCGGCCTTATGCTAGTCACTGCCAGCAGTCTGGCTCTGTGTGTGGCACAGAGGGACTGAGCCTGGCAGGGCTTATGAGGAATGATATGCCAGACTGTGCCAACTTCCCCTGCCGCCACTGTACAAATAGGTGATCTTCTGTGCCATTCATCAAAGTGAGGCTCTGCACCACACAACCTGGCCTCTCCAGCCGCGTTACAAAGGAGATGCTGTCTGAGTAAAAAACGCAATAAAGTTGAGTAAAGTTGAGCAAACAACGAGAGAGAACACAGAGTGATTTTTCTTTCCGATGAGGAGAACAAAAATTGCCCTGAACCCAACACATTAGGACTTTCTGAGAACAATAAACACTTTGTGTTTTAAACGTAGTTTAACTGAACATTGTTTTTTGCACCACTGAGGGTGATATGTGTCATGTTGTTTTTATTCTTTTGTGACAGTGAGTGCTTTGAAATCACAGGCTAAGTGCTAAATAAGACCTAAGAGAGAAAACTGGCAAGACCTTTTATGGATTCTTACATATCTTTCACCGGAAATTTGAAGATTGTGAGTCCCTCTGCGTCCAATTTGAGAAAAAACCCAAGTAATCCATTCCATGTGCCTGGTAGCCTCTTATCACAACTGACCGACATAGAAATCAAAAGAGACTCAAAAGCAGGCAGATAATAGGTAAATAATAGCTTTCCGTGAACTTCTTCATGGTTTATAGAGTCTAGGACTGTCAGAGACAGGTGTGATTTCTCAGGAAAACTACCTGAAATGTTCTTATTACCTGACAGATACATTTCAGTGGTATCGGTCAAGTAAAAGGGATTTGTTGCTGTTATTTCACAAAAAAGTCACTTACGGCACCTAACGATTTGTTGTACCTTCTGAATCTTATTGCTTACAGATGATATTGACTAATCTTTAAAATAAATCCAAAAAGTCTACATTTCATTCAAGGTAAACAATTTGATCAGTTCTTACATCCCCCAGATGAAAGAACATGGGTAAACTGAAGTGCTTTGCTTAACTACCTCACTCAAATTCTTACTATGCACATATGAAATTAATCAGATATACAACATAAACATAATATGTGACCCTGCACCACAAAACCAGTCATAAGGGTACATTTTTCGAAATTGAGATTTATACATCATCTGAAAGCTGAATAAATAAGCTTTCCATTGATGTATGTTAGAATAGGACAATATTTGGCCGAGATACAACTATTTGAAAATCTGGAATATGAGGGTGCAAAAAAAATCTAAATATTGAGAAAATCACCTTTAAAGTTGTCCAAATGAACTTCTTAGCAATGCATATTACTAATCAAAAATTAAGTTTTGATATATTTACAGTAGGAAATTTACAAAATATCTTCATGGAACATGATCTTGGCATAAAAGAAAAATCAATAATTTTGACCCATACAATGTATTTTTGGCTATTGCTACAAGTATACCCCAGCGACTTAAGACTGGTTTTGTGGTGCAGGGTCACATATTACAAATTAAAACATGAAATGACACAAATGCACATGTGAACTTTGTGAGTTAAAGAATGTGCAAGTCACTACTTTTATATATATATTCTGAGTAGTATGTAACTCACAAAGTTCATATGTATCCATATGTGTTCATATGTTCGTATGCATTTGTGTATGTAAACACACACACACACACACACACACACACAAATATATATATACTTATATATACTTATTATAATGTTACTTCTGAAGATCAGTTTTTCACAGGAAAGACCATTTTCATTGTTATGTTAAATGTTGTCACATTTAAATTAATATATTAAAATCTCTGAAAAATGTGTATAATTTTGCACTAAATTGTTATTTTAGTAGATTAAATGTAGAGTAAAATTTAATAAAATTAAAACTAAAATATATTTAAAATGTAAAACTTTGAATGCCAAATTGATGAATGACAAAATGCTGACTATATATGACACTATATCGACTATAATATTGCTTATTTGATAAAAAATACAGTGATAACTATAATATTGTAAAATTATTACAATAAAAAAAACTTTCTTCCGTTTAAATACATTTTAAAATGTAATTCTTCAGTCTTCAGTGTCACATGATCCTTCAGAAATCATTCTAATATGCTGATTTGGTGCTTAAGAAACATTGTTTTATTATTAATGCTAAAAAATTGTGCTGCTTAATTTTTTTGTGGAAACGGTGATACATTTGTACATTTCATGATTCTTTAATGAATATTAATGAATTCTTTCAAAAAGAAATCTTACCGACCCTCAACTTTTGAACCATATGTGTACAACTGCTGACTTACATGTTATTTAGCCACAATAATAATAATAATAATAAATTTTATTTAGTATAGCGCCTTTAAAAGAATACTTTCTCAAAGCGCTTTAAAACACAAGCAAACACAACAATCCAAAGTAATACACAAAAATACAGAATAACAATCAGTTAAAAGCAAGATGAAAATAGAAAGTTTTAAGACGAGATTTAAAAATACCTAACGAATTTGCTTCCCTGATGTCAGCCGGGAGAGAATTCCACAATTTGAGGGCATAAGATGAAAATGCCCGATCACCCCCAGAACGCAGCCGTGTTTTAGGAACGACTAAAATACCACTCTGAGAAGATCGCAAATTGCAACTAGGTGTATAGGAAATTAAAAGCTCAGCCAAGTACTGAGGAGCCAGACCATGCAGTGCCATGTATGTTAACATGAGAACTTTAAAATCAATATGAAATCTAACCCGGAGCCAATGCAACAATTCCAAAACAAGAGTTATATGATCAACAACCCTGGCCCCTGAAAGAATTCTGGCTGCTGAATTTTGTAAATGTTGAAGTTTGTTAATACAAGATTTTGAGACTCCAATAAGAAGGGCGTTACAATAGTCTAGACGAGAAAAGACAAACAAATTAATTAACCTTTCAGCAACAGAGAAAGACAGCACAGGTCGTAGCCGTGCAATAGTTCTGAGATGAAAGTACGAGGTCTTAACAGTGTTCAGCACGAAAAGCTCAAATGACAAGCTGGGATCAAAAATAACGCACAGATTTTTTAATTTACTTTGTAACTCCAGAGCAACACCATCAAAAGACAAAGCTAAAGATCCAGCATTACACAATTTATGGGGAGAGCCGAGAAGCATAACTTCCGTTTTGGAACTATTCAAACACAAGAAATTTTCAGACAGCTACAACTTAATCTCAGAGAGACACTGACTACGTTTACATGGACATCAGTAATCTAATTATTTACCTTATTCTAAATAAGCCAATATCATGATTATGGTGTTTACATGAGTTGCTTTTAGAATATTCCTTTCATGTTCCCGTTTTACATGTTATAGGAAACGATTTCTTTAAGAGTTTTATACACAAATTGTAAAGAGATAATTTTACAGGAAAATCGAAATTTTTTACAACTCCTGCAACTTTACATACACAACTCACTCGGCACAGCTTGTAACAGTCTAGATAATAATAATACATTTTATTTAGTATAGCGCCTTTAAAAGAGTACTTTCTCAAAGTGCTTTACAACACAAGCAAACACAAAAATCCAAAGTAATACACAAGAATACAGAGTAACAATCAGTTAAAAGCAATACAAAGTTTTAAGACGAGATTTAAAAATACCTAACGAATTTGCTTCCCTGATGTCAGCCGGGAGAGAATTCCACAATTTGAGGGCATAAGATGAAAATGCCCGATCACCCCCAGAACGCAGCCGTGTTTTAGGAACGACTAAAATACCACTCTGAGAAGATCGCAAATTGCAACTAGGTGTATAGGAAATTAAAAGCTCAGCCAAGTACTGAGGAGCCAGACCATGCAGTGCCATGTATGTTAACATGAGAACTTTAAAATCAATATGAAATCTAACCCGGAGCCAATGCAACAATTCCAAAACAAGAGTTATATGATCAACAACCCTGGCCCCTGAAAGAATTCTGGCTGCTGAATTTTGTAAATGTTGAAGTTTGTTAATACAAGATTTTGAGACTCCAATAAGAAGGGCATTACAATAGTCTAGATGAGAATAGACAAACAAATTAATTAACCTTTCAGCAACAGAGAAAGACAGCACAGGTCGTAGCCGTGCAATAGTTCTGAGATGAAAGTACGAGGTCTTAACAGTGTTCAGCACGAAAAGCTCAAATGACAAGCTGGGATCAAAAATAACGCACAGATTTTTTAATTTACTTTGTAACTCCAGAGCAACACCATCAAAAGACAAAGCTAAAGATCCAGCATTACACAATTTATGGGGAGAGCCGAGAAGCATAACTTCCGTTTTGGAACTATTCAAACACAAGAAATTTTCAGACAGCTACAACTTAATCTCAGAGAGACACTGACTACGTTTACATGGACATCAGTAATCTAATTATTTACCTTATTCTAAATAAGCCAATATCATGATTATGGTGTTTACATGAGTTGCTTTTAGAATATTCCTTTCATGTTCCCGTTTTACATGTTATAGTACATAGTTCGATTAATGGCACACGTCATTACATCCCCACGTGACGCCATCTGACGTCCCCTCCGGAATTTCACGTAGAAACATATAGTTCGTCTTTGTGATGATGCCATGTACAGTTTTGGGTGTTTCATTTTTAATTTTATGAAAGCTTGAAGTGCAGTTAATTATTTGTACATGCATACAGACGATGGCGGCGTTGAAGCTCTTTATTTGCCGTCAAACGGTTGACCACTGCCGTGTGTGTATCCTGTTGCAAAATGCACCGAAAAGTCCTACACGACGGTAATAATTTGATTAAGGTGTTTACATGTCTATACTGCACTTCAGTAATGCGACTAAAATAGGAATACTCCACATGTCTTAATTCGATTTCTGTTTACTTCGAATATGACTTTAGCCAGATTAAGGTAATCAAAAATCTCTGTTTACATGGTAGATTCTTAATCAGAGTATTGTCTTAATCGTATTAATATCGGATTATCGTTGTCCATGTAAACGTACTAAGTGTGAGAGATGGGAAATATTGACACCTTGGCCCGGATTAGAGTGGATGTAAATCTGCGTATCATCAGCATAAAAATGGTAGTTCAGTTCGAGAGATCTTAACAATTGCCCAAGAGGAAACATATAAATGCTGAAAAGCAAGGGACCAAGTAATGAGCCCTGAGGGACACCAGTACTAACAGGACTGACCTCTGATCTGTGACCATCCATAAAAACAAAATGACTACGATCAGTTAAATTGGATCTGAACCAATCCAGAGCAATCTCCGTCACCCCAAAAGACCAATTCAAGTCGACTAAGCAATACCGTATGGTCGACGGTATCAAAAGGAAAAGGATTGACACAGATCCAGCGTCAGATGCTAATAACAAGCCATTAGTAGTCTCAGTACTGTGCAGTTTCCGAAACCTAGACTGGTATGGCTCAAAAAGGTTGTTAACAGTCAAATGATTGTGTAATCGAGAAGCAACAACACCCTCTAAAATTTCTGCCAAAAATGGAAGATATGATATTGGACGAAAATTGTTTAAATTGTTCACATCGGTATTTTGCTTTTTTAGAACAGGGGTGATAGCAGCAGTTTTAAGTGCTGCTGGCACAACACCAGTTGACAAAGAATAATTTATGATTGAAAGAACAGTAGAACACAAAACACAAAAACAAGTTAAATAAACTAGTTGGCAGGGGATCAAGTACGCAAGTGGTAGCTTTCATACTAGATACCTGCACACAGAGTGATTCAGGATGAATTGAAGAAAATCTGGACAGAGGAGTACCAGAAAAACACAAAAAATTGACTGCCGACGTCTGTGAACCAGAGAGACAAAATGCATGTTTACGGACACAAGTAGTTTTGGCACTAAAATGGGTGAGAAAATTGAACTGATGCAGTCTGAGAATTAGCACCGTCAACTTTAAGAAGACAGTTAATAGTGTGAAAGAGCTGCCTGGAATTATTTTGGTTATTTACAATAATCTGAGAAAAGTAGGATGATCTTGCTTTTTCAAGTGCTACTTTATATTGACCCAGAGATGTTACTGACAATAAGATGAAGCTTCAATGATGAGCTATCCACGAACACCCCAGCCAAGGTCAGAGCAAAAAGAGCTGCTCACATAAATCTAGAGAAACATGGGTAGCAAACTAGGAATAAAACACAGACAGACTCCATTTGAATTTAATTGCACTTTTATGTATTAAACTACTGACCTGAAAAGAACAACGGCTTTAATTTAACTACATAAAAGCATTTATGAGGAGTTGATGCCGCAGGCGTTCGGGGGAGAGAAAGGGGGAAGGCGCGGACCTGTGCGGGAGTAGTTCAGCAGAAATTTGTGCCGTGCTAGCTGCGAGCAAATGCACTTTTAACACTGTTGACATTCAAGCATGAGCGACCATGGCAGGGAAAGCATCATGGGAGCCTACTGATGGCCCATATGTGATAGGTGCTGAGAGCAGAGCATGTGTTCTACTGGTTACATGTATCTGTTTCGGTCCTTAGAATTCATCTGATCCAAGGACCCTCTTGTAGTGCCCAATGCATCATATTTTTTTGCTCAGGCTGGGACAAAGACCACCTCGATAACAACTCTTGAAAAACCAATGACAAATGTAATAAATAACAAGGAAGCGCTGCATTGAAATAAATCCCTTTCAAATCCAACCAAGGTTGATACAAATAAAAAAGTAAAAAATGATGGTGGAAAAAAATAGGACACCCTTTCTATCTACAGGAGGACAATTTTTATTGGCAAATGTTATAAGGGGAATTGTCACAGTGATGGTGTGATATATAAGCAACAAAGAAAGAATTGAAAGTATATTGAACGCTGAGGGGAAAACTGTGTAGTAACAGTGCTAAAGTAGTTGTTTAAAAGCAATGACAGATGCTCACAATATACTATAACATCCATTTATGAACAGTTTATGAACAGTGCTGTGGAAGCATTTGAACCGAGTCTCATTTTGAGTTGTTTGTTTATATAAACATGATGGATAACAGCTTCAGACAGTGGGTTTTACCAACAATCCTCCCTGCCCCCTGACTTCCTCAGGGTGGTAATTGCATTTAAAGCAGGTTGATTACATTTAGTTATCCCTCATGCAATTGTTTCTGATGAATCTTTATGAAAAATGGCAAGATTAAAGGCTTATGGAATTATCTAGGGCAGGGAGCATCTGCTTATTTATCTGAGAAAAGAATAGAAAACGAATAGCGGTATAAATGAGTGAGGGCAAAGGGTAAGACGCTCTCATTTCTAGTAACTGAAATAACCTTTCATGTTACATATCTGGGTCAGGTAGGTGAGCTTGTTGAATTATAGAAGTTAAATCACTACATGCAGTGACACACTTGTGGGAATAGATTTCTAAAATACAGGCCTATAGGAAAGGGAACACATACAGTAATGGTTTGTCTGCAGATAACGAACACAGATTAAGACCGCCATCCACAAAACTGTACACAACTTGTGCACTGAGCCAGCTATCTCCTCTGGGATGATTCGAATGCAGTTACTTCAGGTCAACACTGTGATGAATGATTTTATAAGAGAGAGTGCAGTGCAAAGTGTCTGAATATGGCCTTAATTGTAATTTTAAATAAATAAAAAAATCCATAATATAACATAACATAACAATATAATAATAATAACATAATAATAAGATAATATAAT
>NW_015551064.1:502722-504259 GCF_001515605.1 Sinocyclocheilus anshuiensis | reverse complement strand
TAAAAACTAAAATAAGGCTTTTAAAGTGGAATTTAAATTCACTAAACTAAAAATGAAAATAAATGAGAACAAAAGCACAGAGTTGTTAGGCTATTTTGATTACCCCATTACAGTCACTTTACAGTCAGTGCTATCATAAAAATAGACTTACTTGTAGGCTTAAAATTCTACATGTCACATTTATTGTCCAACTACAAATATTTCAGCAAAATTTATGCTTTAGTCAGAATTATTGCGCTCCTATTTAATTGAGCTCTGTTTGGCGGCACTCATTCACTGAAGTCTGTGTGAAGTTTAGCGGAGAATCGCAAAGCAGAAAGCTCATGTACTCCTGACAGCAAAATGGAAATATTTCCATGACTTTCTAACATTTACAGACGGAGAATATACCTGTGAAATGTAAGTTATGCATTCAGGAAGACAGCACATCTAAGACACATTAAACAGCGCGAGTAGCCTCTAGTGTCTCTGTCAGCGGCACACGCAGCCTTTCAGTCAGAGCATATGACGGGCCGAGCCACTTAAACTCATAAGCGAAACGAAACTATAAACTATACTATGTCTTACCAGTTTTTAAAGGCCTTAATATGAAGCTTGTCACATGTTTAGAACAAATTGGATTATGCACTTTCTCCGCAGCAGCTCAGTCTGTGTCCTCCGCTTTATTTTCAGATGCGCTTGTATCAAACTACTGTATATCGATATAAACGGTATTGCCTCATATCGAATCGCTTATAAAGAAAACATCGATATATCGTACAAACTCGACATACCGCCCAGCCCTAATACAAACTATGACAGTGATAATCTCCGCCGGTACTGATTTTATGTTTTATTCAATGTTAAAAGTGTCTAAAGTGAGTTTGAATATCAGTTTGTGTGACTTCAGCCATACTGAAAGCAACAATAGATAGTTTACCTCAGATCTTGGAAAAAAAACAAAAAAAAACCGCGAACTCCGTGTGACCCAACAAGTGTATTCCAACAAAAATGGACTCCGTATGTATTTTTAATGTACTTACGGACTTGCAGATAGAGCCCACCTACACATGTTTCTGATTGGCTGTGGTTTTTTGATTGATTTTGTCATGTCACATAGCCGTGTTGCGTCTTAGTTAGGACATGGTGTAACATGCTGATGTGCTGCTCAAGAGACAAATTTATTGTTACTATTAAAGGGGTCATGAACTGAGAAACCAAAAAGCCCTCAAAGGGGAGGGGGTCTAATGCTATTTCATGCATTCGGAGTTATTTACACTCTTAAAAAGTTGGATTCATAAACATGGCCAAAGTTTCAAAAACCTTCAAAACTTAAAAAAAAAAAAAGATCCCGGTCATGATTCTGAACCGGAGGCGGTAAGTGAAACTGCATCAAATTTCTGACTAAAAACCTAAAGACTAAAGACTCTTTGGAGATATGAAGGATGCAATACTAGTCTAAAGGTACTCAAGATTAATATTAGATTGGGCGAAACTAGGGTTGCAAAAAGGTGGAAAATTTCCAGTAAATTTCGGAAACATTCCAGAAATTTTAGAA
>NW_015551064.1:490660-498226 GCF_001515605.1 Sinocyclocheilus anshuiensis | reverse complement strand
GTGCAAAAAAGGGTTAAAATCACATTTCATTCTAACATTGTAACATTGCAATATAAAAACTAAAATAAGGCTTTTAAAGCAGAAGTTAAATTCACTAAACTAAAAAGAACAAAAGCACAGAGTTGTTAGGCTATTTTGATTACCCCATTATACAGTCAGTACAGTCAGTGCTATCATAAAAATAGACTTACTTGTAGGCTTAAAATTCTACATGTCACATAACTACAAATACTACAAATATTTCAGCAAAATTTATGCTTTAGTCAGAATTATTGTGTGAAGTTTAGCGGAGAATCCCAAAGCAGAAGGCTCATGCACTTCTGACATAAAAATGGAAATATTTCCATGACTTTCTAACATTTACAGACGGAGAATATACCTGTGAAATGTAAGTTATGCATCCAGGAAGACCGCACATCTCAAACACATTAAACAGCGCGAGTAGTCTCTGTCATCTGTCAGCGGCACACGCAGCCTTTCAGTCAGAGCATATGACGGGCCGAGCCACTTAAACCGAAACGAAAACATGTTTAGAACAAATTGTACTATGCACTTTCTCCGCAGCAGCTCAGTCTGTCCTCCGCTATATTTTCAGATGCGCTCGTATCAAACTACTGTATATCGATATAAACGGTATTGCCTCATATCGAATCGCTTATAAAGAAAACATCGATATATCGTACAAACTCGATATACCACCCAGCCCTAAGCCAGATTATTATTTTTATTAGGGATGCACGATATTATCGGATCAATTTCGGAATCGGCCGATGATGGCTTTAAATGTAAATATTGACATGGCCCGATATAAAAACTTATGCCGATATGTCTTGCCGATAGAAGGAATTCATTAACTCACATGTGCTCAGGGTGTGCTAGCGATTAGATCACATCCACGTCAACAGTGTTATTAGATCATGTCAGCATTGTGGCTCATTCTTGAAGCAAAATTTTGCCTGAATGGTTATTGGATTCACTGTTTTGGATCGCTGCATTTAAACTGAGAATGCACGTACAGATTGACGTGTTCGGTATATGATAGATTAAGCAGTAATAGCACGTGAGGCGGCAGCCTCCCCCGGGTCCTAATGCCCGTTCGGTAAGGAGTTTTTATTCCTTAGGGGGCGCTGTTGGCCTACAACATGACACTTAAATTAAATAATTTTATATATACTGATTTATTCATTAATGTGTACTATGTTAGATTTTTAAAACAAATTATGAGCTCTAAAAGATTTTCTGAATTTTTACAACTCTTTTGCTTTAGACCATCTACAAATGTTAAATCTTAAACTAAAATGTTAAGATTACCACTGCATCTTTCTGAAAAAAAAAAATGCTGTGATTAATATATAGATTATTTATAGTTATTTTCAAATCTTCAATGTACTGTCATTATAAAATAACTTTATTATTGTTTATTTAATTCTAACAAATAAGTTCTTGTTAAAAACTAACCAAAATTTTAAATGATTATATATCAGTATCGGCATCGGCCAAAATGAGTTGAAAATTATCGGCATATTGGATATCGGCAAAAATCCAATATCATGCATCCCTAATGTTTATTATTATCTTTAAAACAATAAACTGGGATATGAGAAAATATTTATTCATTTACTTTTTGAAAGGATTTTTAAAAAGCAATCGGCTGTCAAATATAAATAAATAAATAAGTGTATGGCAGGGAATCAATAACCAATTCATACTAAAAAAAATAAATAAAATAAAATAAAAAATAATAATAATATAAAAAAAAATTTTCATGACATCTGGTTCATGACAACTTTGCTTGGGCCAAACTTTGCTCTGCTACCAAAACAAGATATGACTTAAAATACCTTGTGTAACACATTAAAAATTGCTAAATGATGTAAGAGAGCTGGATGAGGAAATGGTCTGTGTTTGGAAGTGATTTCAGATGTGCTCTGAGAGTAAAGAAGAGGCCAGGTGGGGAAGTGAGGGAGGAGTTTGGGGTATATTTAGCATCAAGCATTCATCCGCATGGCAGACCCCACCTGGGCAGCTTGAACGTTTGGCAGGGTGGCCGTAGCAGCAGCAGGGGCTATTCATGCCATATTACCCTCCACTGCACTCAGTACAGCCCCTTAACCTCGTCCCTGTGAGCCACTATGCAAAAAATAAATACATTAATTATTAAGCCATGGAGGGAAACGGGGATGCTGCGGCAAAGACCTTGCTGTGCCAGTTTAGCTGAAACACAAGAGCCAACGCACACTCGATTTACCACTCCAGATGCACACCAGCTGCTTTCTGCTTCTCTTGCTTCTTCTGGTGTTTTCTATGTCATTGGGCATGTTTTGTGGTGGCGTCTGATGTGACTACATGGTAGTCAAAACAGGTAGTCCAAGTTAAGTTCACCTGCTTCCTCCTATAGGTATCGACCAATCAGGAAGCAGGAAAAAGAGAATAACTAATTGACGCCCTTTTAAGAGAACTGATTTCAGGGTATTTTTCCAATTATTTTCTTGTCCTCTTTGATTTCCAACTCCATCAGTCTTTTCAGTTATTCCTTACAGTGCTGTCATGCACCCATATATCATTAATAAGATGATTGTGCAAGATATGTACATGTGGAACCGCTACAGTCAAATGCTTTACATAATATTGCAGAAGCATTTCTATAATTAAATGACTGTTATACAGTCTCTAGTCTCAGCCAGCACACCCACAGACTATTGAACAGTTCATTTTCTGACTGTCTGATGCATGTTGCACACAAAATGGTAAGGCTTAGCTAAAATTGCCAATTCTAACCTGATTAGCTGGTGTCTACAGAGTTTCTAAGGGTCAATGTTGGAACAAAGCAATGTTTAGAAAGTACCGGGTTGAACTAATCACTTGTAACCAGGTTAGTGGCATCACATCTTTAAAATAATTTAGTTTGATGCACTTGGAAGTAATAAAACTAGCATGACTTGAATTGTATACTTTGTTTTCAAAGCATATTGTAATATATATGTGACAAAAAAATATATAAATCATAAAAACAATAAATTATGTTTTATTAACAAAGTTCGGGAGGAGCACGTTCAGATAATTAACCCGGCCAATTCATCATCAGCAATTACACCATCTATCCTATCAGCTCGAGAGAGAACTTCTATAAATAGCCCAAGCCATCTTACCTTCATTCTCTCTACAGTATCTCAGCATTTGGTTCACTCCTTTGCCTTTTTATCACAGACTTAATTTTTTCCCCGTCCAACGACGAGACCGATACTGGGGATTTTTCAGATCCTCCGCCGCAATTTGCTGGCCCCATGATCACTCCTTCTCCGCCAGACACGGCCGCCGAGCACCAGGCTGCATCGTGGCCGCTGATCTTCTTGGCCAGCCACACGCTCTCCACGATGCCGAGGCTTCTAACTTCCCCGGCATCCTCATATCATTCGGCCGTACCAGCAACTCCTCCGATCGGAAAGTGGACAGTATTTAAGCCCGATGCAAACGCTGATTCATTCCAACGCACCGTTCTCGCGGACGGTAAACAAAGCGGATCTGTACGATCTATTCGTCACCCTGCAAATTAGCTAACCTCACTCCTAAATCCACTCCAGCCGCCAAGGCAGCCAATAGACCGTGCAAAGCCCCAAGCTCGCTTCGCTCGACACCACCATCGTCCCGCACAAGACCCGGCTCTCCTCGAGCGCTGGGTTGCAACAGCAGCAGGCCTTCAACAAGACTGGGCCGCGTCCCAGTTCTCACTGCAGCACAGCCTCACTCGCTTCCCGCTTCGGCTCAGCCTTTCACCGCGGCTCTTCCGGCCACAGCGTCATATGCAGCCGGGCCTCCAGCTTTCGTAGCAGACGCTAACTCGCGGCTGCCTCCGCTAGCGGCACAGGCCGTGTTGCAAATTAATTCATTTTCAGGTGAAGCCGCTAAGGCAGGTTTCGTGGCTAAAGTTTGTTAAATGACGTTATGACATAAACGGATGTTGATGCCATTTTGTAACCATGAAACAAACAAGGCAATTTTCCAAAGTTATCATCCACATTGAAATGTCTGAAAGTGTTACATTCGCCTTACTGTGCATGTATAAAACCTCACTGAGATGATACAGACGGAACAGACATAAGTTTCACACAATTCTTCTGGCAGGATCAATTCATTTACGGAATTTCATCATTCACTGATGCCCACGGCGCGCTCACTCAGAATGGATCTAAAACGCGACTGCCCTCATGTTTTGCCACAGGACAGCAATCGTGAGTACATTTTCTGTCGTCTTTTTAGGACTGTAATATGAAGAGTGTGCAAAGTAAATGTAATAAATAACAAGGAAGCGCTGCATTGAAATAAATCCCTTTCAAACAGTGTGAAAGTGAATAGCACATAACTGCACAATTAACGTTACCGGTTAAACATGTCTATTGGTACAATATGCGTCACATGACTAAACGTGTGTCATCGTTTTCAAAAGCCTCCGTTTCCACAGTCCATACTACAACGTGAAAACAGCATTTTCAAATTTATCCACTCTGGAGAGCGTTTCAAAAGTTCTGTTTTCCTGGACTCCTTGTCTTAGTGTGGATAGAAGGCCAAAACGAGAGGAAAAGATGCGTTTTCAACGGAAACGTATGTGGACAAGGCTTGAGGAGTTGCCAAATCTAGCAACCAATTGCTAGAAGCATTTCAGCTTGTCCCGCAAAATGTCACTAACCCTTCCACTTTCCCGCGGCCTACAGCTGCAGCAGTCGAAGCAAGCACGAAGCTGCTTCCACTTGCAACACAGGCCCTCACATCTCAATATTTCCGTCCTGTTACTTCTAACCCCCTTTTTTCCTTTCAGCAGCCTCCAGCTCCCATAGCAGACGCTAGTGTGAGGCTGCCTCCGCTAGCAGTGCAGGCTACACAGGCTCTTCAGGACATCACAAACCCCACCTCCTTCCCATGGCCTACAGCTACAGCAGCTGAAGCAAATGTGAGGCTGCCTCCTTTTGTAACACAGGCCCACTTCTCTTCTGCTCCCTCATGCTACTAATAACCATTGTTCTGTTCAGTGGCCTCCAGCTCCCATAGCAGATGCTAGCGTGAGGCTGCCTCCGCTAGCGGCACAGGCTCTTCAGGATGTCACGAACCCCGCTTACTTCCTGTGGCCTAGAGGCTGCCTCCGCCTGCAACACAGGCCCACACATCTCAGTCTTTTCCACCCATTACTAATAACCCCTTTTTCTTTTCAGTGGCCTCCAGCTCCCATAGCAAACCAAAAATGTTCAACATGTTATCAGAGGCTATCTGCTGGATTCTCTCCAATAACTACGCAATCCCTTACCCCATCCACCTTTTAGACGATTTTTGATCATCTCTCCTCCTGGCTCCATCCCAGCCACGCATCTAGAGTTATATAGAGTTATATCGAGTTATCTTCTAGTCGCTGCAGCGGCCCTGTGGGGTAAAGAATGGTCCACCACCAGCATCGTAGCACATTGTGATAACGAAGCGGCCGTGCATTGCGTCAATAAAGGTCCCATTACCCTGCATTAATGCCTTTTCTAAGACGTCTCATTTGTACTTCAGCTTGACCCTCTCTCCTGTTCTGCTTTCCAGGAATTCAGGCTGCTGGCACCAATATTCCCGTAAGCCACCCGCAGAAAAAAAAAAAATATATATATATATACATACTCAAGTCCATTCTACTGCTTTCCGGCATCACAGCAGATCATTACTCCAGCCACTCCTTTCGCATAGGCGCAGCTAGCTCAGCTGCCCAAAAAGGCCTCTCCCAGCCTCAGATCCAGGCACTCGGCTGCTGGATGTCAGAGGCCTTCAAGATCTACATCCAGTCAGACCGCTTCCATATCAAAGAAGCGTCCTTTATTAAAGAGTCCTTTAACATCAGCTCATTTCCACAGCAGCAGTGCCCACTTCCGCAGAAGCCACATTCTCTTTTCAGATTGCACAGCAGTGCCCGCTTCCGCAGAAGCAACATTCTCTCTTCAGATACCACAGCGGTACCCAGGAGACAGAGTTTCTTTTCAGATATCACCGAAGTGCCCACTCCCGCAGGAGCCTGTATCTTTACTTCCAACTCTCTACGTCCCACTGCCGCAGCAGTCAAGTCAAGTCACCTTATTTATATAGCGCTTTAAACAATACAGATTGTGTCAAAGCAATAGTAAATACTCAAGTTTCAGTTAAAGGCAGTTCATCATCGAATTCAGTGATGTCATTATCCAGCTCAGTTCAGTTTAAATAGTATCTGTGCAATCAAGTCGACATTATCACTAGATATTAAGTTAAAATAAATTAAATTAAATTAATATTAAGTGTCCCCAACTAAGTGTAGCGTCTGGACCAATCAAAAACACAATTTTTCATTTGATTTTCTTAGAATTGACAAACAGTTGACCCTGAGAGGTCAAGTAAATATCTACAGCGGATCTAAATATTTATGATTAATTATAACTAGTTATGATTAATTATTAATATTTCCCCATGAGCTGATTCGCTACATAAGCAAGCCAGAGGTGACAGAGGCAAGGAATCAAAACTCCATCGGTGACAATGGAGAAAAAATGTTGGGAGAAACCAGGCTCAGTCGGGGGGCCAGCTCTCCTCTGACCAGACGAAACCAGCAGTTCAATTCAAGGCTGCAGCAAAGTCACATTGTGCAGAGGACTCATCAAAAGACATCAGGTTAAAGCTTTTGTCCGATACATTCTTCATCCAGTTCAAACTGCTGGGTGATTTATTCATTATTTGGAAAGCAAGTCATGATGAAGCAGTTTTTCATTTGTACTTGAAGGCAATCAGGCTCACTTGTTCATCTAACAAACTCTAACGTTCTTAATACCCGTATCTCTACTTCCCACTGCCGCAGCAGTGCCCGCTCCCGCAGGAGCCTGTATCTCTACTTCCTATTCATTTCTACTTCCCACTGCTTCAGCAGTGCCGGCTCCCGCAGGAGCCTGTATCTCTACTTCCTATTCATTTCTACTTCCCACTGCTGCAGCAGTGCCCGCTCCCGCAGGAGCCTGTATCTCTACTTCCCATTCATTTCTACTTCCCACTGCCGCAGCAGTGCTTGCTTCCGCAGAAGCCTATGTCTTTACTTCCAACTGACGCAGCAGTGCTTGCTTCCGCAGAAGCCACTTTCTCTTTTCTGATACCACTGCAATGATTCTACTCCAAGCGGCGTCCAGCACCCCACCACCCTTAAGTTCTGCAAGTTTTGGGGGGTTATCAACGCCCCACTCTGGCTGCTGTCCCGCGCTAATTGCATCTTTTGGGGGGAGCGCTCTGGGTCCGGGCTAAATGCCGAGCTTGGAGCCCTCTCCCCGTACAGCATGCCAAATACGCATAACCTTTACTCTGTTTATTATATGTAAGTGTGAACTCGTGAAATAGATGTGTGCGAACTGGAAAATGTATTTAGGAGCATGAGTGCAAATACAATTTATTAAACATCCTAACTTTCACGGTAGCCTATAAAAAAATGTATTAATTTCTTCAATTTATGGAAAAACAGTAATACAGCCTCATATGATTATTGAACTTTAAAAGGTGACATTTTAACTTAAATTGCACAAGATGGAAGACGGG
>NW_015551064.1:488918-490141 GCF_001515605.1 Sinocyclocheilus anshuiensis | reverse complement strand
CACTGCCGCAGCAGTGCCCGCTCCCGCAGGAGCCTGTATCTCTACTTCCCATTCATTTCTACTTCCCACTGCCGCAGCAGTGCTTGCTTCCGCAGAAGCCTATGTCTTTACTTCCAACTGACGCAGCAGTGCTTGCTTCCGCAGAAGCCACTTTCTCTTTTCTGATACCACTGCAATGATTCTACTCCAAGCGGCGTCCAGCACCCCACCAACCTTAAGTTCTGCAAGTTTTGGGGGGTTATCAATGCCCCACTATGGCTGCTGTCCCGCGCTAATTGCATCTTTTGGGGGGAGCGCTCTGGGTCCGGGCTAAATGCCGAGCTTGGACCCCTCTCCCCGTACAGCACGCCAAATATGCATAACCTTTACTCTGTTGATTATATGTAAGTGTGAACACGTGAACTTAAGTTTCATACTAATATAATACAACAATAATAAGTAGGGATGCACGATAATATCGGACTGATATCGGAATCATATGTCTTGCCGATAAGAGGAATACGTTAACTCACATGTGCTCGTGGTGTGCTAGTGATTAGATCACATCAGCAGTGTGGCTCATTCTTGAAGCAAAGTTTTGTCTGAATGATTGATTAGATGATTAGATTCACTGCTTTGGATCACTGCATTTAAACTGAGAAAGCAGGTACAGAATGATGCGTTCGGTGTGTGATAGAGTCAACAGTAATAGAACGTGTAGTGGCAGCCTCCCCCAGGTCCTAACGCCCGTTCGGTAAGGAGTTTTAAACTGTAGGGGGCACTGTTGGCCTACTTCTAATTAAATTAAAAGTAAAACAGCCTACACAAATAACATTTAGTCTATGTTTCTGATTAAATAAAGCAGTAACTGATGTCATAAAATAATGAGTATGTTTTGATTTAAAGGTCAGAAGCTATGCATGAAAAAAAATCACAAACATGACACTTGTAAATTAAATAATTGTATATATACTGATTTATTCATTTATGTGTAATATGTTTTATTTAAACATTTTTGTTTAAGCAAATCATAAGCTCTAAAACATTTTCAGAATTTTTACAACTCTTTTGCCTTAGACCATCTACAAATGTTAAATCTTAAAATAAAATGTTAGGGTTAACACTGCATCTTTCTGGGGAAAAATGCAGCGATTGATATATAGTTTATTTATAGTTATTTTCAAAGCTTCAGTGTACTATCAAAAAACCTTCATTATTGTTTATTTAATTCTAACAAATAAGTT
>NW_015551064.1:464414-488323 GCF_001515605.1 Sinocyclocheilus anshuiensis | reverse complement strand
CACTGCCGCAGCAGTGCCCGCTCCCGCAGGAGCCTGTATCTCTACTTCCCATTCATTTCTACTTCCCACTGCCGCAGCAGTGCTTGCTTCCGCAGAAGCCTATGTCTTTACTTCCAACTGACGCAGCAGTGCTTGCTTCCGCAGAAGCCACTTTCTCTTTTCTGATACCACTGCAATGATTCTACTCCAAGCGGCGTCCAGCACCCCACCAACCTTAAGTTCTGCAAGTTTTGGGGGGTTATCAATGCCCCACTATGGCTGCTGTCCCGCGCTAATTGCATCTTTTGGGGGGAGCGCTCTGGGTCCGGGCTAAATGCCGAGCTTGGACCCCTCTCCCCGTACAGCACGCCAAATATGCATAACCTTTACTCTGTTGATTATATGTAAGTGTGAACACGTGAACTTAAGTTTCATACTAATATAATACAACAATAATAAGTAGGGATGCACGATAATATCGGACTGATATCGGAATCATATGTCTTGCCGATAAGAGGAATACGTTAACTCACATGTGCTCGTGGTGTGCTAGTGATTAGATCACATCAGCAGTGTGGCTCATTCTTGAAGCAAAGTTTTGTCTGAATGATTGATTAGATGATTAGATTCACTGCTTTGGATCACTGCATTTAAACTGAGAAAGCAGGTACAGAATGATGCGTTCGGTGTGTGATAGAGTCAACAGTAATAGAACGTGTAGTGGCAGCCTCCCCCAGGTCCTAACGCCCGTTCGGTAAGGAGTTTTAAACTGTAGGGGGCACTGTTGGCCTACTTCTAATTAAATTAAAAGTAAAACAGCCTACACAAATAACATTTAGTCTATGTTTCTGATTAAATAAAGCAGTAACTGATGTCATAAAATAATGAGTATGTTTTGATTTAAAGGTCAGAAGCTATAGCTTACAGTACACATGCATCAAATAAAAAAAAAATCACAAACATGACACTTGTAAATTAAATAATTGTATATATACTGATTTATTCATTTATGTGTAATATGTTTTATTTAAACATTTTTGTTTAAGCAAATCATAAGCTCTAAAACATTTTCAGAATTTTTACAACTCTTTTGCCTTAGACCATCTACAAATGTTAAATCTTAAAATAAAATGTTAGGGTTAACACTGCATCTTTCTGGGGAAAAATGCAGCGATTGATATATAGTTTATTTATAGTTATTTTCAAAGCTTCAGTGTACTATCAAAAAACCTTCATTATTGTTTATTTAATTCTAACAAATAAGTTATTGTTAAAAACTAACCAAAAATCTTTTGTTTATAATCTCTGCACAGGAGAGACTTGGTGTTGTTTCCAAACAAAAGGAAATATATCGGTATTGGCCAAAATGAGTTGAAAAATATCGGCATATCGGATATCGGCCAAAATCCAGTATCGTGCATCCTAATAATAAGTTCAATACAGCTTAATCCCCTGCCCCCTCACAGTGCAGCTCCCAAAATAAAAATTGTCCTTTTAAAACTTTACAAATATTTGCCACTGTACTTCAAATCAATAGGTTTTACCCATTTGTCAGTAAGAAGTTTTACATAATTTGAATTATAATCAAATTTAGTATGCACACATTTTCTTTTATATATTTTAATAAGTAAAGGTACTTACAGATACTTTCATCTTCACATAAATATATCTGTTACTCTAAACTCCCATCACATTCCCTCTGAAACAAGAGGTCTGTAATTGTCAGAAGCAGAGGTAATTGACTTAGCGCTCTTAAATGTTTCATTAACGTTTCCTGCTGCGGGCTTGATGAAACAATGCCAAATTAGAGATGACATTGTGAGCAAGAGGACTAGCGGAGGTGAAGATGCCTTTTATCAGTCTGTAGTGTCGGTATCACTTGAAAGCGTAAGTGTTTGTGTGTATATAGATGTGCATGGCTGTGTGGCGGCTCCAGCTCTGCTTGTTATCGATGCCAATGACACAGGCTTTGGCTGGTGCATGCACTGAAACTTGGCCAGAACTGCTGGCAAGCGCAACACACCGCTGTTTAAACATCCGCCACAGCGTTATACACCTGCCAGGAAACGTTCCCCGTGACCAGCGCGATCACCTGCTACACCCATCGGTTTGAACTGATCAGGTCTATAGCAGGATAACGGGGGTCACTTTGATGTCTCAAGTACCCCACAGTCTTTGCTTTTGGTGCGTTGTGTCGAATGCCCTGGTTTTCAGCTCTAAAATAACACCGCAGGCCTGTGGAGGAAACTGTTTTGATTATTAATTGACATTAAAATTCTTTGCATGCCTCACATTAACTTTTAATGAGGCCCAAGTCTGATATCTGAGAGGGTGGTGGGCTGAAACAGCTTGGAGTGGACAGACGAGCAGGGTTTGCAGCTTTATGAGTGCTGCTGATACACATTGTCTCTGAGTATGTGTGTGAGTGGGACAAAGGTGAGGTTCAGGCACACTGCTCATCAGATGCTGGAGTTCCTGCACTCGGGCTGGCCCTGAAGCCCATGTGCTGCCAATCCTGAATTATTTAACATCCACAGACGCTCTACTTTTTCCCCACCCTGTTTTTTGCTCCTCTTTCTCTCATTTGCTTGCACAGCAAGCGACACATGCATAAAATCAACGTCATAAACTTACAGAGTCATTTAGCAATATCGTGATGTACAGCTCTGGGTCACAGAACAGCTCTATTTGTGTCAAAATGCTTGTGCGAGTCTGCGTTCGGGCTGGAGCATAATGACTGATTTTACAAAGGCTAGAATCAAACGGTAAAGTCAGGTGCTAACAACACCCTAGAGACTCTTTGACTCCATTAGTAGAGGCTTACGGGTAATGGAGACAAATGGGCGAAGCTAAAACATGTGTATGCCAAAGCTTTCTTAACACTGGAGCAGGCTATTGACTAGCAGCAACGTGCTAAAACACACTAACACAGGTATAATGTTATATTACACTCACATTTCTGTCAGTTAAACATGTCCCTGCCCTAAATATGAAGTCAGGCTACATAGTTGGCTCAAAATGACATGATAGAGGCTTTAAAGGTCATTGTAGTCATCATTTTCATCTCTTTCTTCTGTCAGGATATCCTTAGGCATAATGTCTGAGCTTCTGTTTTCCATACAATGAAAATGAGTGAAGATTCATACTGTTAGACACCAAAGGGGCAAATAGACACCATAAAAGTTTCATGAATGTAGTACATACAACTCGTGTCCAAGCCTTAAGAAGTCAGTGTGTGAAAATTTTCATTTCATTTCATTGTTTTTTCTATTCTTTTATTTTATTTTACACATTAACACAAGCATTAATGAAAATTGAGAGCTCTGGCAGATGGGAAGATTATCTGGGACTAGCATCCTAATTTTCTGCCTGTTTATACATATGTCAACACTTGACCCATTAATACAAGCACTTTCTATTCTACATTTTGTTTTGTATTTATTTATTTAAAAAACAATAAAAATACTGTGCTAGACTCATTGGGACAGAACTTATTAACATATTGTTGCCCTTTTGTTGGTTTAATTGCTTCTATTGTCCTCATTTCTAAGTCGCTTTGGATAAAAGCATCTGCTAAATGTTTAAATGTAAATGTAGATATGTCCTGATTGGCAGTATAAATCACCATCCATGTTTAGTGTATGGCAAAAGCAGTTAAAAAAAGAAATAAAACAATACTGGGCATTAGGTGGAGTAAATGATGACAAAATGTTTGCGTGAACTATCCTTTTAAGTTAGGTAATGTGGTCAAACAACTGCAATCTCTACTGCACTGTTATATTCATTAATGAATGAAAAAAGCTCAATATCTCCCATCATCAAACTGTCAAAGATAAATCAGGCGCTGATTTCCTTTCTGTCACTGCTTGTTCTACACTGGCACTCGATTCACCCTCATGGTGAAGGCACTGTTCTCTTTCCACCTGCCTCAGATTATATAACCACTCTGTGGTGTGCTCCACTTTCTCTTTACCGGGATTCTTTTTACAGTAAACAGAACGGTATGATGTTAATTGGTCGTGTTGTCTCGGGATGCTTCATGCAATTTGATTAACTGGGGCCATGAAAAGCTATACATTAGAATAACTGATGGACTCGTGGAGTTGGCTGTTGTTTGCCCATGAAGTTGGATTTATGTATTTCTTTAGGCTGAATCCCCCATTATATCCAATGTTCTTATTAGATATTCTACACACCTTTTCACATTTGCATGGATTGTGGGGGAAAATCGTGAAATTTTGCAGAATGGTTTTAAAAACATTAACAAGAATTAAAAAGAATATGGTACTACATTCTACTTTGCAAATGAAAGCATTAGACATACAAAAAAAGTGATGTTTTTAATGTTGAATCACTTTTTACTTTCTCAGCTTAATGTGTAGAGATAATATTAAATAAGCAATTCAAGGGCTCCGTGGAGCTTTCAGAACATTGTTCTGTGTTTAAGCACCTGACATTTAAACTTCTGGTTCAACCAATGGTGCAGAAATTATACACTTAATCTTTAAAGACATATTTCAACCAAAAATGAATATTCTGCCATCATTTACTCACCCTCGTGTCATTCCAAACCTATATGTAATTATTTCTTCTGCAAAACATGAACGATTTGTTTTCCTAATACTACAATCTGTAGCCCTAGTATGTTTCATGTTTCATATATGTTTCATATCATTACAGTTTTCATGTATGTGTGAGCCATATGTGTGTGGATATAGACTTCCATCTTTCTCTCTTTTTTTTTGGACTGTGAAAAGTGGTGTTTGAAGTGAGGAGATATGTTTAATCATTCAAATTCTTAATGATGACACCAGATTCATTATTAATGGGCCTGGTTTCTCCAGTGATTGGGGTGGGCGAGTGGGTATTAGTACTAGCCCCACGCTCTCTATTTGATCTCTGTGTAATTACTGCTTTTCTTTTTTCTCTCTTCACATCATAGGCTTTAAATACAGACAACTTTAAAAAAGTAATTCTTCCATTTTTCTACTCCACTTCCCAGGGCTTTGTTTCTTCTCAGCAGTTCTGTCATCCTTTCATCTCCATTGAGAAGAAAAGTACACTCTGCATGTGTTCTGTCTATACAAACAATTTTTTCCCCCTTCAAACTAACCAAGGCAAAATAAACTTCTTAAAATGTAATAAATTGTAGTCCAAAAACTGAGGAGGTTATGAATATAGTAATTTCTAAAAGAGGGTCCATACATTAACATAACACACTTTTCTTTCCTATGTGAGGGCAGAAGGGTCAAATTTTTCTAATGATTAAAATTTCTCAAGTCCTTCTGTGGTTGGACATCAATATTTCATTACATTCTTTTCTCATAGCTTACATAATTCCCAAAAGCTTCAGTTAATGAGCTTGAAAACAGTCAGCAAAATTAAGAAGTGAAAAGCACAAAGAATATGTAAGTGGGGGCAAAAAAAATGGCAACGTTCTTTTCCAAGGCCTAATAAAGAAGCATTTGTTTGTGCTGTTGCAAATGAACAGAATCATAATACTGTCTCTTTTAATGCTGTTTGTCCAGAGAGAAAATGTTCTGTCACTGACACTGGCCTTTCCGCCTCTGTAACCTTGCATTTGCGGTTTATGTCGCTGGTTATTACTGCACTACAGCTGCGCCAAAAGATTAATAATACAGCCACATTCTAGATTTGCTGCAGTGCAACTGTTGTCCTTCAGAAGGAGGATCGCTCCCCTGCGCATCAAACAGTGAAAAATTGAGTATGACACAAACGTAATTGCATGGGAAGTAATCAATTAGACACACAATTGGAAGTGACCCGGGGTCTGGAAGCCTCAGCGAGAAAGATGGAAATGAGTGTTGTGCAAGCACCAACAAAAGTAATTTTCTTTTTTCTCCTCTCGGGTCCCTTTACACAGACTGCGCTGAGCCAGGAAAAATAACTGAAACGTGTAAAGAAAGAAAGAACACAATACAGACATGTGTCTGAGGCAGGCATAGGCTGATCTCCCGCTTTTCTCGTTCTTTGTCTTTCACCTCCGGTGTGCTGTTCCAGAACGCTTTTATGAGACACTGAGCAGGACTCAATGAGGTTAATGCACGATCATTGAGATTTTCTCCTTTATTATTGAAGAGCAAAAATAAAGGGCCAGTCTTGTGTATGTGCATGTTGTCAGACTCTGTTCCATGTTTTGTGTGTGTCCTGCTCCCCATGTGCCTTCCCATGCCCTTATTTGGTTAGTTTCCTGTTCCTGTCCTGATTAGTTTATTTCATTTGTCCCAGGTGTTTCCCTTGGTTTTATTGCTCCCAGGTGTGTCTCGTCATCCCCTCCTCCTGTGTGTGTGTGTGTATAAAATGTGTTCCCAGTCCCAAGTTCTCTGTCCGCTGTTGTACGTCTTTCTGTGAACGTCTTCATGTAAACGTCTTCCTGAGTTCGTCTCCCTTGGTTCCTGTAAATAAAGTCTTGGTAACGTATTCTCCAGCGTCTCCTCGTCCCTCGTGTGTGTGCAACGTGACACATGTACAGTATGCATGTAGATTTAGTTATGAATGGAAAGCATTTTTATAGGTGGCATTTCAAACATATCCATCCATCCATCTGTAAGGCCTGTAAAACTTTGGGGCTTTCTACATTTATTTCAAAACTTTAAAACAGACTTTATGAAGCCAACATTCAAAGATTATCATGATAAACTTTGCTGTTCTAGTTAATTACAATAATCTGGATTTAATTTAATGTTAATTCTACTTCCCTACATTCAAAATAAATTGTCATTCCACATTCTGTTTGCTGCCTAAATTCAAATTTGATTCAAATTCTGTTCTGTTCTGAACTGAATTCAAATGGCATTCTCAATTCAGTTCTGAATAGTGCACACCTATTACTTTACATGCTCTATGCTGCATCTGAAACAAAAAAGGCGGAGGAAATATCAGGTGAATCGTCAAGGAAAGTGGACAAATTCACAAAAACTATGCGAGCAGTACCTACACTGGCAGTGCATCTCAAGCTGCACATTCACAGTTCACATTTTTAAGCCTCAAGATACAGTGTAAGATATGGTAACAACATACAATGTCTATGTAAAGATTAGAGTATTAGAGCAAATCTGAAAGGTTTTTTACTTTTTTTAACAGAAAAGAAGGGCATGAACCACACAAAACCCCACCATTAACTGATACAAAAAGCCTCTGATCAAATTAAAGACAGCCAGAGAGGCGACAGAACAATCCATAACAACCTCAAAAAAAATTACAGCGTACAGTACAAAATCAGAACCTTGAGACAGCGCAGACACAAACCTTGACAAAAACAAAGTCCTCTCTCAAGATAATTTGTTCTAAAAGGCAGGGAAATAAATAGCTTGCATGAAGGACAGGAAGTTGAAACCCATTCTCCACAGCTGAAAATAAGAATAATGAACAGTGCAATTACAACGCTGTGTGTGTGTGTGTAAGAAGCAATCAGAGATTCATGATAAGATCAAATAATATGTCTAATCAAAGGTTGAATTATGAATTACAGCTCCAATATTAATAAAACAGTTCATATTATAAGAAGCTTTGCAAGTTAGAGGAAAGTAAAGTAAGTAAACACTTGGTTGCACCTTTCCCTAACAATTATTTATTTTGGGAACCATATAGTTATAAAGATATAGCTACAATGCCATAAGTTACTACAGCTTTTCATATTAAAATAAAAATCTGATAGCTTGTATATAAAATTATAGAATTAAACAAATCAACAAATTAATGAAACTAATTGATGAACAATCAAATCAAGAAATGAATCAACCATCAATCAATAAATGAATGAATGGACATGAACCACACACATTTGACATTGATCATTTTCTATTCGGATTCTGGGTAGAGAAGAAAATAATGTGATCAAAAGTTGTCATCAAGGGCAAAAGTGAAAGAGAGAGAAAGAAAAGGACAAAGAACTAAAGAAACTAAAAGACAGAGAACACAAGGAGAGAAACTGTGTTAAATGTACACACGTGTTCTTCTGGAGGCGGTTATTATTGTGAGGTAATTACTATCTAAGAAGCATTTGTGTTCTGCTGGAGAAAAAAAACAATGAGTTGCACAAATGTTGAGTAAAAATGTTTGTCTAAGCATGAAAAAATATTCTAATTCTTCTGAAAATGAGAACAGAACGCCACTTTGAAATGTCAAAGAAAGGATGCTAAGTTTAACCTTTGCCTCAGCGGTGGGACGAGGTATAATTATTACAAATCACCTGCCACTCGAGGCCTTTGAGGACACAGACACAAGATGGCACAGCTCTTTCTGGACTGACAGCAGCAGTTGATAACGCTTTCATGAAGCCTGTATGCACAACACATTACAATGAACATTTCTAATCCATTGTATCTTTTCATAAATAATTGTAAGCTATAATTAATGATATTATTGTGCTATTAATTCATTGTTACATTAAAATTGTAAAAATAAAGATACAACCATAAATATTATAATGTATTATTAACGGTTTATTTACTGCAATTATTTATGAGAACGTGTAATATATATTTTAAGATGTATTATATTATTAAAGCATAAATAATTTTTTTTACAGCAACATTTACTCTTTATTGTTATTGTGCACATTTTTTATAAATTAATAGCACAGTCAGTAGGAATTACAGTATCTAAAATAATTTATTTTGTTATTATTGCTAAATAAATAAATCACCATTGACTGTTGAAACATTTATTTTATTTAGAAATTTTAAATTTCTCATTTAAAATATCCAAGCAAACACCAAATATATCATGATAAGAGATCATGACATATATATTCCAAAACCTATATTATGTTTCCAAACCTTTGACTAATAGCATTTCATGCATTATATATACAGTCTTCATTAAAAGTCTTATCAAGAAGACAGTAAAAAACAAGGAAAAAAGGAACATGGTCAGTTGAACCAGTGAGTTTGCTAATGGACAAATCACATCATGTTGTGGAGACCAGCTGAAAAGACATAGCACATAGGATATATAAAAAGCCTAAAACCAGTAAAAAGAAATGAAAAAAGATAAAACTATTTAATGCAAAAATCATTAATCAACAACATTCAAATGTTTAAAGGGGTGGTTCATTGCGATTTCACTTTTTTAATGTTAGTTAGTGTGTAATGTTTCTGTTTGAGCATAAACAATATCTGCAAAGTTACGAAGCTGAAAGTTCAATGCAAACGGAGATATCATCTTTTAAAATTCTGGCAGTTTAATGCCTACAAAAATGGCTGGTAGGGACTACAACGAGCTACTTCCCGGGTTCGTGACGTAACAAACCCAGATAAACCCCGCCCTCGGGAAAAGGCAACAGAGGGGGCGAGGCCATGCTGCGCTGCTTTAGATTAGAGGAAGAGAAAACTAGAGGTACACGTAAAAATCTGTTCATATATGAATTGCGATTCTGTCTTCTAACGATTCTAATGGATTCACAAGTTTCAAAATCAATTTTCTAAAGCAGCGGTTCTTAATACTGTTTTTCGCGTCCCCCTGCTCTGCACGTGCTCTGCATCTCTCTCTCTCTCTCTCATTCAGCTCAGCTCCAACAATGAACTGTTACAGTTATACACTTATTTTCACATAGCAATGAGAAGCGTTAAACATGGACGCGCGTGCAGTTGCCGTACTGTATTTTAATTGATATTTATTTTTAATTTAATATACGGTACTTTAATCAGGATAAAACCGTATATTAAAAGCTAACATAAGCAGTAGCATTTACAAAAAAAACAATGTATCTAAAAGTAACAGACAACAACAAACAAAAAACATAGGCCTATCATTAAAAGCCGTGCTTGCACAGGTTCTGCACGATCCTCTTCAGTAATATCCTCTGCTTCTCAATCGGGCACAAACCGATAAGCAAAATTAACGACGCCGTTGTTTACAATACAACCGGAGCACATGCCGCTGAGGTGAGGTGTGGGATGTTTAGACGCGCACTAGAGACGGTTGAGCCAATCACAACACACTGGGCTAGCTAACCAATCAGAGCCCATCACCTATTTCTGAGGGAGGGGCTTCATAAAAGAAGGAAATGTTCAGCACGTTTCTCAGAGAAGGGACAGAGTGGTGTGGAATAAAGGCAAATTATGTGAAAAATAATGCGTTTTTAAAAAAACGAAGCATTAACACATGTTAGACTGCACCCCATAAACACAATCAAGCCTAGAAAAAAAACAGTGAACCACCCCTTTAAAATGCTTTTCAAGGCAAATTTAATGTAGCTCTGTTTCATTTCACATTCAAATGAATAGCTCAAATAGCTCACTCCATTGACTCCGACTTAATAACCCAGCAAGAAGCACGTTTGAAAGCCAGTCACAAGGGAAGCCCTGCGACCGGAGCCCGAGCACCACATCACTGTGTCTCCCACAAACCACCTCTCCAAAAATCAATAGAGCAATATCAGAATATACCAGCGACAAATTGATTTTATCCAGGGCAATTTCTACCCCCGTGGATTTCAGCTCTGGTAGCCTACAAGCCAGTTTGTTCAGATTCGGGATTACACCCAGAGCAGTTAATAGCCTTTATTCTCTTAGATATCATTTATAGATGGTACTGATCACTTTACACATTTCTGGAGAACTGCCATGAGAGAAATTACATGATAATGTGACAGGGGATCAAAAGGCTCATAATTTGTAGGTCTGACAAGCTGATAGTCCTCAATAGAGAGCGAGAGAGATGTTGCTGGGCTCAGTTCCAGCTTTGATCTGTCTCAGGGTTACAAGGCGCTGACTGAGTTCAACATTTAGAAGACCAGTGTTGGGAGTAACTATTCAAAAATAGCTACTAAACTAACTTAACTGTTGCCTAAACGTGTAATCCTTCCAATAACAACAAGAACAAGTAGCGGCAAACTTTGATAAACATTACAGTGCTGTATTTATGTCACATCACCCATGGAGTCGTGCAACAGAGCGAGCTATAAAGTAATCGAACACACTCAGATACCATTGAAAGATCTGATTCATTTTAGTGAGTCGATTCACTTGGAAAGTTATTTTTCAGGGGTGTGCGATATGACAGTATTAGATTGTGAACGGTAAAACGTCTCCATAATCTCCCTTTAGAGAGAGATCATTTAATCATTTTTTGTCATCACAAAAGTATATGCATGCGTTTTATAGCCTTGCCAGTCTAAACTTCTAATATATGGTTTTCTAAACGCAGACACCTGAACTTTGAACACAGACAACAAAAAAGATAAAATAATAATATAAAATTAAATAATATAAAGTGAAATAAGATTTTGGTCATATTTACCCACTCCGACTTTGGCCCAAATTGTCATTCATTATTTTTCATGTTTTATTACCTTGTAGTAATAAAACATATAACAGTATTTTTTTTTTCAAAAAGAGAAATTAGTTTAGCTGTACTGCTGAGTAACTTGCAAAATAGTCTTAAAAACCATGATAAGAATCGTGATAAGATCATGGATTGCATTCTTGCCTGAAAAACATTGTGATATAATATTTTTTGCCATATTGCCCACCCTTAGTTCATAGGAATATTTTGCCCAACAATTTAATTCTATCATTATTTACTCATCAGTAAACAATGATTGCACAGACACTATTGGACGAGAGCTGAACTGGATGATGACATCACTGAATCATCAATGAACTGACTTTAGCTGGAACAATTGACTCTGTTACTGTCTTCTTGCATTATTGACAAACTATTTTCCTGTTTGACACTGTAAAGCTGCTTTGACCCAACCAGTATTGTATAAAGCGCTATACAAATAAAGGTGACTTGACTTGACAATGACAGAATTAATTTTTGGCTGAACTATCCTTTTAAATGGGCTATGAAAGAACCAACTCAAGTTCTGAATTTCTGAAGTTCTGACACATGCAGCTTCTTCAAGCCCCATAATCCCTTGCTCAGTGGTGGACGTAACGAATTACAACTACTCACATTACTGTAATTAAGTAGTTTTTTGGGTACTTGTACTTTTTTGAGCATATTTTTAAAGCTGTACATTTACTTGTATTTAAGTACAAATTAAGCAAAATAATCTACTTCGTTACTTTTAAATCATAGTTCGTTACTGAGTACGCCCACAATTTTAATTGATATTCAAACCTTTGACGGCACTTCAGTAGCCAATAAAGATATCCGAACGTAAAGGGACCAATAAAAGCCCTGATATCTGAACCGGGAAAATTAAAAAAAGTGTAATATTTTAAATATTAAAATATCTATATGGCAGTGTACTGTAAATGATTAGTCGTCATTAAATCAAAAATGACCTAACGTACTTTTACTAGTATTTACTAGTAATACTTTTACTATTTTTTCTAGTGCACATTAGTAGTCTTGTGGTGAACAATTGAACCATGCAAGTCAGTACACTGGAAAAAAAAATTGTCTGCCGTCGCTTCCGCACTAGAATGGCATTCTCGCTCTGATGACGTCAGTTTGACAGCTTCGGGAGAATCCTCTTGTTAAGTCATGATGTAAGGACTGCTGTTTCCGGGTCCATGCCTCTACTTATTTCACTTGAGAATACTATCTCAACAGCAATTTATGAGCACTATTTAATTAATATTACATATTTAAGCTAAGCATTTAAAAATTTGCTGTGCACACTACAGTCTCCGTGCTCACAGTGTCTCGGACACTAATATTTTAGCTGAATCACTGTAGGCCATCTGGGATTTCAGTATGGAGATAAAGGTTAGGGTTATAATTTTTCAGTATTACATGACATCGTGGTTGTATATTAGCACAGTTTGTTGTTTTCTTGGGGCCTCTGGCAGAGCGTTAGGACCCATAAGCGGTGAAGCATGATGTCAGACGTAACAAGCAGATATTCTTAACCACTCCTATCCAACCGTGAGCAAGAGGTGGAGTGGAGCTGCACCACAATAAAACCCCGCACCTTTGTTCAATATTCCGTTTCACTTGGAAATACATCACAACACTGATGTCAGTTGCAACTTCCGGTTCACAGGTACTTTGATACTGATATTTTTCAAGGTATTGAAGTTAGAAATTCCTGTATCATGACCACTAATTCACATACTCTGTCAATAAGATAAAAGTGGGTTTTGTTCAAAGTAGCTATTATCCACATAGATCTCTGATATGAATATGTTTTGGTAGTTCGTTAAATATCGCCGGCTAAAAAGTAACTAGTAACTAGTACTCTGAGTAGTTTTTGAGAGGAGTACTTTGTACTTTTACTTAAAGAGCAGGTCATATGGGTTTTCGAAAAATATCTATTTTACAGTTTGTAAGGTAGCTATCCTTCAATGTAAACAGTCTGCAAAGTTGTTAATCAAAAAAGTGCATGATAAATAAAGAAATTGTCTCTCAAAAGAAAGAGTCGACTCGCCTTAACGAGTCGTTATATTTTCGAATCTTCTGCCTGTTACGATCTACGTCACTGGGTAACACATTAGCATAATCCCCACCTGCCCACGAAATACGAACACTCTGTGTCGAGAAGATGCTGTGTTCCACGATACCACAGCAATACAATTTGAACCTTTTGTTGTGCTCCTCATTTTACCGAGGACTGCTTCTCTAATCTTGCCTTTTATCTTCGTTGGTTTCTAATCTTCTTTATTTGGACCAACAAGCGTCTCAGAACCACAACCTGTAAGTATGATTGATAAGTTATGTGTACATTTTCAATTGAGTGCTCAAAATATCTAGGTTTTTTATGTGCTAATATGTGATGCATACCTAGCGCAGCTTTAGGTTTCCAGTTAAAGCAAGATATTACTGTTTTACTGAAATAGTTCTGATAATTCGTTGTGAACCCACTATTTCCTAAGAATGTGTCGATTAATGTAGACTGTCGTTGTTCTAATTACTTCGTTTAATAATAAAGAATGTAGTGTAGCGCACAGACTTTATAATCATTGTGAAAGTGCTGTTTATGTAGTCATAGGGTTAATGTAGAGAGTAAAAGACCCAGTAGAGAGAGACGAGTTAGTTAGGCTGGTGCGCATGTGATACAGATGTCCTGCATTATAATTAACGGTTAAGACACAGATCGTCTTTTGTCTGTCGTTCTTCAGACATTACAGTAGACATATTTTGGTTTTCAAACTGTATTGTTTCATCAGTTAGTCACGTTAGCACTCGGCTAACGTATCCACCATTATTGTTTTGTTAAGTGTTTACAGTTTAGCAGCTAAACTTTAGCTGTGGGCACGATTCGCTTGCATAAGTGTTAAACAAAATGTTTTTATATCATTATTTTAAGAACTGATTGGAGCACTATATTATTGCTTTATATAAAGCTGCATGCTAGGTTTGCCAGGTTGTCACAACAAAACTCGCCCAATTGCTACTCAAAACTAGCCCAATCGTGTTTCGAGGGTGGCGGCTAAAAAGTAACTAGTAACTAGTACGCCGAGTAGTTTTTGAGAGGAGTACTTTGTACTTTTACTTAAGTACTGTTTTGACATCAGTACTTTTACTTGTAATTGAGTATTATTTCAGCAATGTAACAGTACTTGTACTTAAGTACAAATTTTCAGTACTCTTTCCACCACTGCCCTTGCTATTGTTATTATTGTGAACATTTTATAATAAATAAATAGCACAGTCAGTAAAACTCTAAATGGATTATAGGTACAGTACAGTAATCTAGAAATTTATGTAGGCACAATATGCCTACAAAACTCATTTAAAATAATCAATTAAAAGCCATTATATCAACGGTTTTGAAGTTCACGAGACATATAAATTCAGTCATGTATGTCCAAACATCTGACGGGGTCAAAACAACACTAGATCCTTTTGAATTTCATCCAAGTACAGGGATATCCTGGACGAAAACCTTCTCCAGAGTGCTCAGGACCTCAGACTGGGCCGAAGGTTTACCTTCCAACAAGACAATGACCCTAAGCACACAAAATTAAGGCCAGAAACATTGCTCCATAAGAACAAGACAGTGTTCCTGAACCATTTATGTGCACTGGGTTAACTATCTAGCCAGATTTCACATCATAATCTGCCCTGTTGCAGTAATACAGACTTATTAAAACTAAAGCAATTGCAGTGCAAAAAATAAAATAAAAATAAAACTGTGAGGTGTAGAAGTCCATTCTGTTTACAGTGTCGCTCTTTATTCTTTCATCTGCAAGAGATTACAAACAGATAGTTCTGCCCCCAAATGTATACCATTCAGCCAGCACTTTTCAAGGAATCAAACTACAAATAGTCGAGTCTGCATATTAAACTGGGAGACATTATACATTTACAAGCTTTTTGCAGAGACTATTATCCAAACCACTTTGCATTGCATTCAAGATATACTTTTTTTTTTCAATCAGTTATGGTCATGTTCTGTTATAATCTATAGAGAAATACTGTTCAAAGTTCGAGGTCAGTATTTTAAAGAATTTAATACTTTTATTCAGCAAGGATGAATTACATTTATTAAAAGTTACAGTAAAGACTTTTACATTGTTAAAATTCTATTTCAAATAAATGTTTTTTTTTTACTTTTCATCAAAGAATCCTGAAAATAATGCACCATAGTTTCCACAAAAAATAATAAGCACCACGACTGTTTTTAACTGCTGAAAATTCAGCTTTGCCATCAGAGGAATAAATAATTTTTATATTTTTTCTCTATAAAATAAATGTAGCCTTGTTTTTGCCTTCTTTTTTTCTTTTATTTTTCTCAGTGTAAGAGAAAAATGTCTTACCGACCCCAAATTTCAGAATGGTAGTATACATAAGATAGACACAAATATTTTAAAATTCAATAAATAAATAAATGTACCTTTAGGCTCCATATCTAAACTTATTTTCATTATTTATTAAAATCATTGAAATTAAGTTTTCTTAACTTCCAAATGAATGTGTATTGTAAGGATCACAATTCATTGGAAAAAAAATCAACTGCGCTAGCAAACATTAGAGACGAATAGACAACAAGTCTGTGCCGTCATGGATGTGTCTGGAGGAACAGCTAAGGAGAAACATACCACTTGTCATTTTTGTAAGACAAAAGCAGTGCATGGTAAATGTCAGACCAATGCACTTACATTAGTTTTCAGCCAATCAGAAGGAAGCGAAGCTGTTGTGTAACAATCAGGTATTGTGAGGAAGAAACATTTCCAACTGGCCCTGGCATTGAAGCCAGAAAGTACAGAGACACTTACAAAAACATCAAAACCCCCAACTCATCATCTCTGTTTTGAATTATGCAACATGCATCTGCCAAATTAGACGTCAAACACTGTCATTTGTACATTATGTTTGTTTACTACAATGTAAGACTCCACAGAGGTTTGCGTTTGGTGTCTTATGTTGGGCCTCATATTTTTTTAACCCCATGGTGTGGCATGCATTTAAATGTAGCTACTGATTCCAAAACCAACTGAAAAACCTCTGAATGAGCATATACTGCATGTATGACCTTGCAGTGAAATTAACAACATTTTAATGCACTTTAACAAATTGAAGGGGGTCTGAATACTTTCCATACCCACTGTATATATATAAATAATATGATCTTTTAAAGAAGATTTTTCTTTTTAAAAGAAATTAGCATGGATGTATTAATAGATAGACAGTGACAGTATAGCTTTCATATTGTTACAAAAATTTATTTATATTTCAAATAAATGCTGTTCTTTTGAACTTTATTCATTAAAGAATGCTGAATAAAATGGATTGCAGCACAATTGTTTTCAACATTTATAAGAAGAAATATTTTTAAGCACCACATCAGCATATTAGAACGATTTCTGAAGGATCACGTGACTCTGAAGACTGCAGTAATGTCAGTTTTGCCATCAAATAAATATATTACATTTAAAAATATTAAAATAGAAAACATTTAGGCCTATTTTAAACTTTAAAAAATATTTTACAATATTAGTGGTTTTATGTATTTTTTTAATCAAATAAATAAAGCCTTGGTGAGTTTATTTACTGTATTTAGATAATATTTGTACACAGAAAAATCTTGTAACTGCCTACATTTTGATTATATTTTGGAGAAAGGCATACTTCCACAGTAGTCTTAAAGCAATTGCCACTGACATATTTTTGACATATTTAACAAATATGGCCTAAAATAAGTCAAAATTTACTGTGCTACAGCAGAGTTGACTGTATTGTAAGTAAACAGTATCCCATCAATGTAGCCTCTCTAACTCTTTCAGCCTTTGCTAGTCTATTAGCCTTTACCGTTCCTGCAAAACTGACAGATCTAAGCTTTAATAAAGACAGCATTCCCCTCCAAACCTCTCACTGAGTTTTATGGATCCAATTCCAGGTGCAGATATTTAGCAGTATTTCACTGCCAGCGTCGGCCTTCATCCATCCACCAGCTCAAACACCAGCTAAGGCATTTCTGATGGAAGTTGTGAGAAATCAATTTAGTATGATATCCATATTCATGAATACTCCCCCTCTCTTTCCTGCGAGAGAGATCGGAAAGCATTCACCAATTTCATAAAGGCCTCGGCCAGTGAAATTTACTCTGTGTGCTTGTATATGACAGACATACGTTCTCAGCTGTTATTGATGTTGCGATGCATGATTTCAGAAGGGATCGATGCATTGAAGTGGATTTCAAAGTAAACGACAAACCATCTTTAACAAAGACGTGATAATCAAAGCAATGTCATTTTTTGCACAATAAAGTACATTCACAAAGATGAGCAAGACAGGGACTGAGAAAAAATGAACACACAGATCATGAGACCTGTGGACTCGTAGGCTCATATTGTACCTGTGAGGTTCTTAAGGCCAAGCTGACGGAGACCAAAGTTGCCATCTCTGCGGTAGTTGAGGAAGATAGCCAAGGCGTAGCGGTCTTCATACAGCCTGGTGCCGCGGATGATGCGAAGATTCTCCAGGGGCAGATATTCAAACTGATTTAGTGCCACAAGCACATAGCCGGTCACCTCACGAATGGACTGCAGACAGAATAAAGCACAAACATTAATCAACAAATTTTAACATAATATTAACAAATAAGAATAAACTGGAGCTGCTGGAAATAAATTAGCATGATTAAAAAAAGAGAGATTAAGAGACACAGTCACAAATATGTGCTTTGTGAAATTAATGATAAACAAGGATTTATTATATATAATATAAAAAACTATTTAAAAAAATTAAATAAAATTTTCTTTTAACATATAGAAATAAAATCTGTATGTACTGTGTGTGTGTGTATTCTAGATCATTAAAAACTAAAATCAATTATTTTAAACAGATAGCTAAGTTTCGTCTGTTTAGTTGGCTAAGGCACCCATTAAGGCCAGTGGCGGCTCGTCTGGGGAGGCAGGGGAGGCACAGCTTCCCCAAAATTTTGAGGACATCGCAGGGGAGGCTAGCCTCCCTTCTGGTATATCAACCAATCATCATAGATACGTAAATTACGTGATATTAGTTTGAACGTCTGCCGCTGCACTGATAATGTGCCAAGTACTTATGAGTAGCGATATTGAATATTTGATCGCCGACAGATTTTACCAAGCTGTCATTCAAACAGCATATATACAAATCAAAAATAAAGGGAGCTAGAACACACCTAAGCTAGATATAGGCTACAGCAGTCGGCTTAATTAAATGGCACAACAGGCAGCTCTCAAAGACTTTTAAGAAGGGATAGATGTTTGCTTCAAGTGATAAGACAGGTAAGTGAAGTTATATTATCTTGCTGTATGTCTGTCGTTTTCTTTACTTTTTCTGACTAAAAGCCACCAAAAAGCCATTTTAAAGTGGTTAAGCAAATAATAATAATAATAATAATAATCGGCAGAGATCCCCAGACCAATACAATTAGTGTGCCTCCTCTATTTTAAAACCCACGAGCCGCCACTGATTAAGGCTAGGCTTTATTGCATTTTTTAAATAATTTTTGTAAATTAAACTTGCAATACACAAGAACAATCTTAAGTTCTTGTGTATTGCAAGATCAAAAATATCTCGTCAAACTATTTCTTGTTAAAAAGAGCCTCTTTCCATAGGATTCTGCTGAAATTTTGTTGGTGTCTCAATAATACAGGTGACATCTAAAGTGGTCGTGATGTCACTCAGGCCTCTCGGCTTATCATACAGTCATTAGCTGAAGTGTTGGGAGTGGGCAGCAGTCTGGGCAGCAGTAGGACACAATGAGCCAGAGGGTTTTTTCTCTCTCTCTCTGCCTTGTTCTTTCTTTTTTTCCTCTCTCTCTCTCTACCCTCTACTAGACAGATAATGATCATGGGGATGACTCAAATCCATCCAACCACATCCGTGAGACCCTCGCCGTGAGTCCATGACATAATGGCGCCGTCACTGCGCCTCTCATTAAGGCAGACACAGTTTCATTCATTCTGACAGAGCGCCTCCTGCTGTGAATGATGACACTGAATGTGTGTGTGTGTTGGGGGGAAGAATTAGCCCTGAGGAAGCGCTAACATTGGGGAATGCTCTCACTGACAGCCATCAGTTAGCGTGAGCTTCATTTCGGGACCCATGCGGCGTGACAGGGTCCTGCCACTGTCATCGTCCTCCATGTCCGGCTAATGGGCAGAGACGTGAGCTCTTTTTAGCAGTGGCGCTAGAAGGCCAGTCAGAGCCTCAGTCATTTATCCAGGCTAATGAACTGTTCTAATAGCTGCGGGGACATTACAGGAAGCACTTCCTGCGGTGTACATGGGCTATCACTGATGTGCGCTGTGAGGATTGTGTCAAGTGGGGTTACAGGACTTCCGATGAGAAGGTACATAGAGCAGACCAGCTAGAAATAGCATCTACACAGCTGTATGCAGAATCAGTGCAACATCTGTAAAGCCTGTACAGAGTATGATACTGCTTCATCAAGAGCGTAATGCATTAACAGACCATATTGCAATTGTATGCTTGGAAGAATTCTCTACTTGTATAAAAAGTGTTGGGCTAGGGCTGGGTGTTAAACGATATCATATCAAGATTGTGATAAAATTTATGTTGATAACACTGATAAGGTCTGGACATTTGTACTCAATATGGATTTATTTAACATGCTGCTAATAAGTCTGCAATGTTCTGTGTGAATGAGTGGTGTATAGTTTTGTCTACTACATACATGCTCAAGCACATGTGACGCTTGTCAGCATCTGCCATCACAATATATGAGGACATGCACATGTAAACTTCATCTCCAGAGATGTTATGAGATAAATCTATATGATGAGATTTCATGAGCTTTACACTATTTACTTTTGGAAAAATTACCATCAAATACTGAAAATAACATTCACAACAAACCACCAAAATTAAAGTTCAGTTTACTTGAAGAGAAATATATTACAATTATATACTAAAATGGACTTCTAAAAGTTAGAATATTAATAATATTTTAAGTTTTTATTTTTTTTTGTAAATTTATACTGCTGTGCATCATCTTAAAAATGCAGTTTTGTTGTAGATTAAATTTTTTTTATTGCATTCTAAAAGAAATTGTTAAAGTTTTATAAATTCATTTCACTAGACACCATTTTTGATGATACATTTGTATTAAATCATAAAACACAGAATCCAGCAAAAAAATAAATAAAATGGATTTTACAGGGCCCTAAATTAACTTACTCTATAGAGTTGTGTTCACAAATTATGTTTACATTCATTCTCATGGTCTAACAAACCAAAATCATGTCCTTCCCTATTAATAGTAAACAAACATCATGATGAATAAGAATATTGTATTATATGGAAAAAATACTGTGCTAATATTATTGACCATATTGCCCAGCACTTTGCAGGGGTCTTTTTTTTTTTTGCATTTAAAAATGGGAGCCGCAAGGGAAGCAAAATGAAAAATGCAAGGTTAAGATTAAGAAATACATTTATTTACTACTTTTAACTCGAGTGCCTCGAAAAGATGCTGTAAAAGATGAGAGATGTGAGTGCAATGGTCAAACATGTCCTTGAGCATGTTTACCTAGAAACACAATAGAAAATCAGCGCAGTGAATGCAAAAACTTATTCTGTGTGAACACGCCCTTTAACAGGCTTTTAGCAATCAGAATGAAAGTGAGATCAAATCTGCAATACACTATGGGCAAAATGTCACAAAAATGTGCTTTGTGAAATTAACGACAAATATATTGGGTGCACCAATTCTAATATTCTCTAAAATATAAAAAATGCTGTCACTTCACTCCACTCACATACTCTGATCCCATCATGGCATCTGAATTTGGATGAAAGTACAAGTGCTGTGGTCCCTCCATTTCCTGTTCCTCTCCTTATGGCCAACAAAAAGCCAATGCCAAAACATTCTGCCAACAACCACCTCACCCCTGGCCACCGGGAACTAAACCCATCCTAGTTACCTAGCAACCTCTGGAACCTGCTGCTGTCTAAAAGACATGAAAGAGAGGGGGAAAGTAGAGGGTGAAGAAAAAAAACAGCAACATCTTTGTTGTACTTCTCCTAATTTAATTAAAGGATTACTTTGCAGAGATTTTCCACACAGCCTATTTGGATTCCCACATTCACTTTCCAGCACCATTTAATTCCTCTTTCTCAAACTAATTTGTTATTTTCAAGCCAGTGGATTGATACTTTCCAGAGAGTAGAAGAGAGCGGAGGAAAGGGAATGGACGGGGCCCTCTTTCTTCTTGTGTTTGCACATAAATAAAGGTAAACACCTTGTTGTGATTACACGCGCAGTTTATAGCTAATGACGTGGCATCAATGAGGAGCTCTTTCTACCTGTTGTTAAACATAACACATCCAACCTGAGCAGCTACAGAGATCAGTGGGCACACAAAACCATGCCTTATTCTGTTGTAACTTTTACGGTACCTTCACCTCTAATGTAAAGGCACAGTTAGCACATCTGGGACATCTGTGTTCATTTGTAAGAAAATACATTTCAACCTTTTTTGTTTCTGTTGCATTTCGGAGTAAGTTTTTTAAGTGTTGCACTCAAAGCAATCATTCCTCTACAAAGTGAAAGACAAACCCTTTGAATGCAATGCATACTTACAGATATTACTTTAAAATTCAAAGCTAAAATTTTGTTTTTGTTTTCCCTCCTCTAAAAAAAGTAGTTACAAAGTGTACGATTGCAATTCATGGTTAGGCCTATATTTGTAGTCCAAACTATTCATCTTTTTCAGACAAAGCCTTGCCTTGTTTTCATTATGAAGATAAATAGTTTATCTAAGTTATCTAAGTAAAATGTAATTTATTACTGTGCTGCAAAGTTGAATTTCCAGCATCATTACTCCAGTCTTCAGTGGCACATGATCCTTCAGAAATCATTCTAATATGCTGATTTGGTGGTCAAGAAACATTTATTATTATCAGTGAAAAAAAAACACCCCAAACTTTTGAACAGAAATGTCTATATGCATCCTCTCTCAGCATCTCTACATATCCTATCTGCTGTGCTTATAAACTGACAACAGACGCCAAAGATACTTTTAGAAGCCAACGAGAGAGACTCTTACAAAGGTGGTCTAATAGAGCACTTAAAGATACACCCAGCACTAGGAGTCATTTGGACCCCTCTGATGCCTGTTGAAGAAAACAGGCCTACAGTCCCGATAGAGCCAATCTATAAATACAGTTCATACACCTCCATGGAGGAGAGAGCGGGAGATATGGGTTTGGAAGCTCTGATGACAGTGGTCCACTTCAAGCTCTCATGATACTTCCAGAAGAAGGGCATATGAGCTTTGAAATGATAACTTTGTGCTGGAAAAGATAATGTTACTGTATATGGAAGTTGATAGAAATTTATCTTAATATATGGGTGGGAACATAGACCTGAAGTGATCTGAAGTGAGCCTACATTTCCAGGGATTCTGTCTTTTCTCAGCGGTAGAGTGCCGGGGTAGAGGAAGTGTGCCTCAAAAACAAAACCCCCTTTTCACTCCCCGAGACGTGCTCAGTGTGGAAATAAACTCCTGCAATCCACAAACAAGAGTGGAATGAAGAGAGAAACAGAGCTGGGATGGACAGAAAGATGAGGATGAGGCGAGTGGCAGGGCTGCAGTCGAGTGGATCATAGTTGGTCCTCTGTATATTTTAATGCATAATTAATACTCCACCTGTTCCAGTTCAGAGAAGACAAGAGTGGCTGAAAATGAGAGAGGAGGAGGACAGACCAGACAAAGAGAGATTGAGAGAGATATAAAAGAGGGAGTGTAAACATAAAGCAACACCATGACCCTGTGTATACCATTATGCTAATTAGTACTAATTTACATACATATAGATCTTGTTGTGTCTTTTGGAAGGGTGGGCGGTGACATACATAGAGGTTCCGGGGCTTGGATCACTGAGTGTCCTTATGCTAATGAATCCTACCCTTAGAAAATACAAGCACAGCGTCTCTCTGCTACATTTCTATATGAGTTTTATAATGAGCACATATTTATCATTATGCAAATACTCATTCTGATTATTATAATTACTTATTAGCAGAGTTAGTAGTCATTATTCATTAGCAAAGTTCTTTGACTCAACATCCAGGTGGCACTTTCTATGAATATGGTACAAGCTGGCATCCTGATACTTAAAAAATAAATATAAAAAATTACTTATTAAGAAATGCGTGTTAAACTATTATTATTAACTAAATAAACCAACAATAAAAGGTAAATATTTAACACATCAATCATCTACTTTTGGCCCTAATTTATACCCTATTCATGGCAAGTACCAAGTACTACATTCACAAATGCATTTCAATGTTCAAGTGATCCACGTTATACTATATTGCAGTGGTTCTCAACCAGGGGGCCTCAGGAAACTTCCAAGGGGCCCTCAAAAAGACAATGATTTCAAATCAGAAAATAAAAATGTAATCTAATCTAATCTAATTTTCAAAACACAATTACATAATTTTTTGACATGTAAAAGGCATGGAAATTAATGAAATGGTAAAAATCTATGGGCATTTTTATAATGAGTATACATTTTTCCAGTTATACAAAGCACTACATTATTTTATT